>NW_026899620.1:0-89655 GCF_033153095.1 Gastrolobium bilobum | reverse complement strand
TGATAAAGAGAGATTTGGGCCGGATTTTGTGCAAGAAACTATAGCACAGATTGAGATGATCAGAGAAAAACTTAAACAGGAACAGAATCAGCAGAAAATTTATTATGACAATAGACACAAACCGCTTGAATTTGAAGAAGGTGATCATGTATTTGTGCGGTTATCTCCGGTTACAGGTGTTGGCCGTGCATTGGGCGTGAGGAAGCTGAGTTCTCATTTTATTGTGCCGTATCAGATAATGAAAAGAGTGTATATTCTGGATGAATCACATGTGGTGATACCGGATGATATTGAAATTAGAGAGAATTTAAAGACTCCTATAGGTCCTATTGAGGTCTTCGACCGCAGTGAAAAGAAACTTAGAAGCAAAGTGATTCCAATGTTAAAGATTCAGTGGGAAGGACGTATACCTAAGGAGGCTACTTGGGAGCAGGAGGATGAGATTCTCCGGCTGTATCCTGAGTTAGCGGACAAGTATGATTTAATTTTGCGGACCAAATTCTAAAAGGTGGGGTGAATATAACACCTCGCAATTTTAAATTAAATATTAATATATTAAATGAGAATTAAAAGGAAGGATTAGTGAAAATCTTGAAAATTAGGCCAAAATACAAAGAAAGGGCAAAACGGTAAATTAACCATGCACACAACCCTAGGAAGGAAATTGAGTATAAGGTCTCAGATGATAAAAAGAATCTTGGAAATGGATTCAGAACGAAAAATTGAGTGGTTAGGCAAGTTTCAGAAAAATTAGTGAATAGTGTTTTTACCGGGTAAAAATACCGCGATACGATTGTACCGTAAAACGTGCCGATTGAGTTTTGAGCTCTAGGTTGTAAATATGAGTTATAAATGGTCCATAGAACTAGGAAATATGATTTCTGATAATATTTGATGGAATTAAGTTAGTTTGGGGAAGCGTGCCAACGACGCACGCAACAACTTAAAACAGTGTTTTCTCCGAACGACCGGAAAACTCCAGATTCATCTGATCAAGTATAATTAAAGGACAATAGTTAATGTTAAAAATTAGAGTTTCTAAATAGGTTATGAATTTATGGACGTTTAGTGAAATCAGAGGGAAATTCAATTAAGTTTTAAATCGTATGAGGTGGCGGTGGGACCCACCCCACTCAAATTTCACTTAAGCCACATCATCCCTCACTATTCATCATCATCTTCTTTCCCTTTCCCCTTGCAAAACCCGTGCCCTCCCCTTCCTTCTCCCAAATTTTTCTTCAAACTTTCTTCTCACTTAAATCACTCATTGCTCCACTAAATCTAGCAAAGTTTGTGTTGAAACTTATTCGAAACAACCTTCCAAACACATTGGTGGTATCCATTACCCTTGAAACCCTCTCTTTGGTGAGTTCTTGGCCGTTTTCAGCTGCGAATTTTTGGAGAAAACTGATGTTCATGGAGTCATTTGGTCTTCCATTGCTTTGATAAGTCTTGGAGGAGTATCAAGCCTTGGTTGTGAGTATGTTTCCACCCCATTTACATGGTTTAATTGTAGATTATGTTTATGAACCCTAAACCTTGAATTGTTGATGTGTGATGTTAGAGAACTCAATTGGGAAAAGTTTATACATGAATGTGTCTTAGAATAATGTATATTAGACATAAATGCAATGAAATTTTTAAGTGAAAAATATGGTTTTGTAACTTGGAATATTTTGAGGTGTCATGACTTTGAACTTGGAAAATGTGTTGTTGGATGATTACATGTTGATATAATGGTAGTAGGGGTGTTCGCGGTCTTGATTGGATCGATTTTGGAAGCAAAAATCATCTGATCCAATCTCTTCGGTTTGATCATATAATCATCCATTCGGTTTGGATTTTTTTTTCAAATCCGATCCGATCCGATCCAATTTTTTTTGGTTTGGATTGGATCGGTTTTCGGTTTTTTAAAAATCCTAAAATTTATTTCATGATTATTGTGCAAATAACATCTTTTGTATATATTGTCTTTGTAAATTATTATTTTTTGAAATACAAAAATATTAGTAAACTATAATATAGTTTCTTTTTTTGGGATAACGAGATATGAAGCTCAACAAAGATAAAATTTTGTTGATAAGATGTGATTAGATTTTTTCTTGGATTTAGTTAATGGGTCTTGGGTTTAGAAATTTTTAGGTTATGATTAGGGAAAGACCCAAGTAGGTAGAGGGGAATTAATATATTGGATCGGTTTGGATTGGATCGGTTTTCATCAACCCATCCAAAAACCGATCCAATCCAATCCAATTAAAATTTGCGGTTTTTTTCGGTTTTCGATTTTCGGTTTATTTGATTTTTGGTTTTTCGGTTCGGTTACCGCGGTTTGAATCAGTTTGGATCGGTTGATGAACACCCCTAAATGGTAGTGTGTGAAGTGTGGAAGGGTTGAAAATTGAATGAAATTTCTTGGGATTACTTAGGCTACAATTCAGCCATTTAGAGAAGTGTATGGAATGGATGTTGTTTGTATTGATTGGATGATGTTTCAAGTGTTAAATGGTATTTAAATGGGTTGTGTGGTGGTTGGAAAATGGAAGAATCAATGAAAAATGATAAATGGTGTTAAGGGTCATAAAGGATCCTAGAGTGAATATTAAGTAAAACGACACTTAATAGACGTAAAATGGAAAAACGACACTTGGTATAACATTTTAGCAACCTAAGGATGTATAATAAAATGAGAAAGAAAATTTAGAAAAATAATTTTTGAAAAATGCCTAAGAAGGCCGAACCTATAAGGTATAGGAGGGAAATTTGACGTTTTTTGCGTTTTGATAGAATTTCCGTGTACTGACGATTCGTACATGGATATGTAGGTTGCCGTACGTCGATTTGAACCCCGAACTGTGAGTCGGTGGATTGCCATTGGTCCTGGACCAAGTGGATTGAGGTAAGTGGTTGGATCAATGCATGTATAATTGTAAATTGGCATGTGTTGTATGAGTTTTTGAGTAATTGGGAATGTCCTCTGTGTAGGCATTTTATCGAATAACAAGTTTGGAAGATAAGACGATGTGAAGCTAAGTGGAGGAACATATTGAGGTAACCTCTCGGTACTGAGGCTTGTTCCCCTTGTGTGTTCCACCATACCCGTTGAGGGTGATGGTAGGAAATGTATATGAGTAGTGTAGAATAACATGAGCATGCATGTAGTATTTATGAGGGTACTTATGTACCGAGTCTCTGGCCAGTAGACAGTTTTTGCCTTCGGGCGTTGCGGACTTCCACTGGATAGGTCTCCGAGAGGGAGTTTCAGTTGACCTAGGGTCGTGGTGTGTGATCCGGATAGGAGCACACTAGGAATGTCTTGGGTGTATATGGATGGAAGGGGTACCTTCGTTGGATGTTCTAGGAACACACCTTGGATGATACCCATAGGCTTATATATGCCAAGGACGTTGCTTGGTATTGGTAGCTACCATTCCAGCTTCGTCGTATTTTGTATCCCGATATTCCCCAGTTTCTCTAAATCCCTTGCTTTATCCCATTTTGAAAAGTGGTTATTTTATATTATTTATATGCATCGAAGTGAGCTATTGGGCGGAGTTTTCTCCAGAACCTCTGGGTTACTGAGATATATTCTTATATCTCACCCCGTCTTGGGGGCTTTATTTTAGGAGGTAGCAGTGGCACCGGAGCGGCGAGCAAGAAGCCCGTAGGTTGAGTCATTGAAGGATTAACACCTTTTTGCATTTTGATGGCCACTTGGCCTAAGCTAGACTTAGGGCATGAACATCTCATATGTATGTAGGATGAGTTTCATAGTTATATTTGTTCATGTTGTTTTGCCTAAGTCTAGTAGTTTAAGTCATTTAAGCTTATGTTTCAATTTGTAAGTTATAGTTGTAATATTTGTAAGTTGTAATATTTGTATGAGATGTTGTAAGTATACATGGATATTGATGTAATATGATGGAAGGGCTTTAGGCCTATTTTAGGATTATGATTATATGCTTATGTTGAGAAATTGCATGTAAATGGACTTTGGTGATTGAAACAAGTTAAGGATTATAAAGTGAGCTATATAATATGAATTGTGTAATAAATATAAACTGAGTTGGGTTGTAAGTGCCCCAAGGCATTGTTGGTCCTTGTGTGTGCCACCCATTGGTTATTAGGTACAATTGAGACATTAGTGAGCATTTACAACTTGGGGATTTTAGGAAAAACAAAGGAAACTCTGGCGTATTTTTTTGTAGAATTGGCAAATTTTAGACGAACTTCGGGAGAGCATATCTCTCTCCACATAGGTCGGATAGGGACGTTCCATACGCCATTTTGAAGCTTGAGATATCCCCTACATTGTGTAAAAATATGAGAATATTTTGGGTTGTACGCAGCCCTGTAGAAGCCTGTGAACACGGACTGTCCAGAACCCGCTTCTTTTCTTGCTCAAATTAAGCGTATAATATATCAAATTGAAGGTTGAGGTGTCTAGTTTGTGGTTTAAAAATTTGAGAGCAATTGGATGAGTGGATTGTCTGCAGTAATTCGTGGAGTGAGAGACGTTTTGAGCTGTTTTGGGGTTGGTTGGCAGTTTTGCTTGTCCAACTTCAAACGGCGATATCCGGGGCAAACGAGATCGAAATGACTCGTGTGATGGCTCATTGGAAAGGTATTTTAGTAAGAAAATATATAACTAAAGATGAAGGTCTGGTTTTGTGCGGTGAGTCCGCAGAAAAATAATTACCGAACCATGTTCGGATAGGTAGAAAACGTAAGATTGAGAAATTGGCTAAGTGGGTTTATGGGAACCCCTTAGTGTCTTATAGTAAGTAAAATAAGATATAAAAATAGTTTAATCTAGTATTCCGCAAGAGTTTACAGTTAGGATCACAACTTTTATTTATTACACTTTTACGGTTTTAAATGCTCACGTAATAAACAGAAAAAGTTTACTCGCATTTTATAAATGAACTGCTGTGATTGTAACTGCGCTTAATATCATAATTAATGTTAACAATACCAGTGTACAACGGGCTGTTACCTTTCCCATGCATATGCAACCATTGTAACATGGTAATGACTGCAATGCATCTTGCCCAAGCAAGACCAGGCTATGGTGGTACAAGTTGTCCCATCCTCCCTTACTCTTATAGTCCGCAAAGAAGGTCAAACCCCACCTATAACCCCCCCCCCCCCCTCCATTCATTGAGATATCATCATTGTTCTATTACTTCATGAGCTATTTCTCTGTTCATTTGGAGAGTCATTGCAGCTGCTAAACACCCCCCAATATTATTACACAACACTTGAGAAATTTCATGAGAGCCTTAGTCTATACCATTGCCATTAAAGTTACCCCTAAATAGTGTTGGGCTTCTTCCTTCAATGCTAAGCCCAAGCCCATTGAGGGGTTTCCTAAAAACCCTAACCCTAAATTTCACCTCCTCTATATATTCATTAGTTGTGGGTGGAGGCTAGGTTAAGAGAGATTGAGAGAGATTTGAAATTTGAGAGAAAATTGTTTGAGCAAAGCTTTATGCTTTGTATTTGAGAGATCTCTAGAGAGTTTGAGCGAAACATCTCTAGGGTAGTTTGATTATCACCACCATTGTTGGAGAGGTTGAGTTAACCACCACATTGGTGTATTTGATTCTTTGTAACCATTATTTTCATAGTGAATTTTTGATCTGGACTAGGTCCCGTGGGTTTTTACTTCTTCATTGGAGAAGGTTTTCCCACGTTAAAACTGCTTGTGTTCTCTCTCTCTCCTTCTCCTCTCTCTCTTGTTTTGTGTTTTTGTTTTTCTGCTGCGCTACCCAACCTGGTGAAGTTCAAGCCGAGGTATTGCCGAGATCCGAGATCAGGATCTTGTTGATTGACTTCCGCACAAAGGCTGCTTAGCCGAGCTTGAGGGAACCGAGGTTCCCAACAGTGGTATCAGAGCCGGGTTGGGCTCGAGCTAGCCTGGTGATTGGCTAGGAGGCGGGTCGAGTACTTTGCGCTTCGGGTACTCGGTTGAGGGGGAGCATACCAATGGTGGGTTTCACACTTGAGGGGGAGATTGTTGGAATATTCAAGTGTGATGAGTCCCACATTGGTTGGTAATAAGCTAAGTGAAGAGTATATAAGTGAAAGGACCCATGAACCCAATGCCTTAAGGTTTTGGGTTGAGACATGGTGTCGGATCCACTTGCTACGGTTGTGTAGCCCTTAGCTCATTGGTGGTGATCCCCCATCACGGACTTCCCCTGGACCCACCTGACAAATAGATATATTACACCCCCTATATGATAGATATTCAGTTCTCTTGATCATTTGACAGTTCACCCCCAAATGTTTGCCGGCAAGAAACAACTTAGTCTATTTATTTAACACACCACGCCGCTAAGAACTAATCATACCTAAGCCGTTGAAGCCTTGAAGGACAACAATAAATACAAAATCCGGTTACCCTTAATTTATTATGCTTTAAACTGGTCCGTCTCTTTCGCAAATGATTTAAAAAAAGTGGACTATCCGCAGAGTACCGAGTATAATAGAATATTAATTCTCCTAAAAAAAAAAAAGTATAATAGAATATTTTAAGATATTAATTTTGCTATTATATATAGTATTCTTGGTTATCATGTCAAATTATATATTCTTTAAATATTATAACTAAGTTGTATTTTATTAAAAGTGCTTTTACATAAAAAAAATCTAACAAAATGGGCAAACACTTGTCCAAAGGGTTTTACCACTATTAATGCCAAATGCATAGAAAATTTTCCACATTCTACATATTAAACTGGCATCATTAGCCAATGTTTTCTTCGAAAGGATAATCCACAATCACTGTGTTGATTATTGTCCTTTGATGAGTTTCCCTTACATTATACACCATAGATTCGTTTAAAAATAAGGTCTAACTTTTATATAATTTTTGCATTTTCCTTGTTCAAAACCATTGCTTCGAGAATGATGAACAATTCCATTTGGATCTACAACCTCGAGTTTCATAATATATACCATAATATTGCTAAGTTTAGTAAATTCAAACCCAATATTCCCTTATCTCCATATGTTTGCACATATGCTATACAGATTTGGAAAAAGACGAATCCAATGACTTATAATTATAGCCATGCTTAGTCAAAATAAAAAAAATAGAAAAGAGATATAGGCAATGAAACAAAAATTGGGTGATGTGGAGAAACATAGGTGAATGATGCTAAGCATCATTAGTAAGCTTTATGGTGTATATTATATGGTTAAAATATGAATTGGAATATAGTAATGACAAAGTTGTGTTCAAACCGAGGGACTCAGATCCCATGAAGGCACTTGCAGTTGCATATAGTGATGAAAATGATTAGCTTAATATTTTTATCACTGAAACTAGAAACTCCATGCCTACATTTTCCAAAAAACAAGGGCCCTATAATCCTTTTTTTATTTGGGGTTTGCACTTTGTTGTTCCTTGCTTTTTGAAAAGTTGGCAAATTAGAGGTTTGAAAAGTGAGAGGTTGGGGTATTGAAATTAGTAAAAGTGGTAAGACATTCAAAAGTGGGCTCTGTCATGATTCCTTTCTTAGATGAATTTGGTCCACAAGGGAATTTAGTCAGTAATTTAATTAACCAGTTAATCCTGCATTAAACTTGGATTATAGGTTAACTTTTTTTTCTTCCTATTTTTTAATTTTGCCTTTTTGTTTTTATTTTTGAGTTCCTCTTGGTCAAAGAGACAAAAAGAAGACTTGGTAATTATATATAAAAAAATTTAATAAAGTTTCTGGTAGGTTGGTGAGGTACTGAGATAATAAAAAATGGAGACTTTATTAAATAACTTCTGGGTATTGGGATGCCATTTTTGAAGTGAAGGTTGGAACCGAGAGATAATTTTTTTCCTCTAATTGAACCTCTTTTTAACCCTCAAAATATAAAAACAATTTAGAAATGGATTATAATAATTTTTTTTTGGTAAAGATAATAATGTTTTCTTACTAATAAGTATTAAAGAAAATCTCTATTTATCCCAGGCATACTTATGTGTTCATAGTAGTGACCTATGTAGCACCGATACGACACGCGACACGTGACACGACACGACACGACACTCCGACACGTCAATCCTAAAAAATTATGGATTTCGACACGTTGGGACACGTTTTAATATTAAATAATATTTTTAATTCATATAGTGTATATTTCATTTAATATTTAATAATTTAACAAAAAAATGAAACTAAATTAATAATACTCATCAACACGTTATAAAGATGGAAGCTTTAATAAAAAAATAAGAACTGGGATGAGAGAGAGATATAATATCAGATAGAGAGATCAAATCATATTAGAGAGAGATCAGAGAGAAGAAGATACAACAAGAGCGTGATAGGAATTGACAACAATGATGCTGAGATGATCTCTTATCTACTTAAGGGGAAAAAAGACAAAAAAATAAAATTGATATGATCAGGTGGAAGCTTTATTAATATATTTTCTTTTAAAAAAATAATTTTTTTAAAAAAAAAAATTAAAAAAAATTAAAAATTAAAAATTAAAAAAATTACGAAAATGTCATTTGACCGTGTCGGACACGGTCAAATTCGCGTGTCGGAATGGTCAACGTGTCGAAAAAAGTCAACCGCGTGTCCGACACCGTGTCAGAGCATGTCGGAGCGTGTCGCCGTGTCGGAGCGTGTCGGACCCGACTCTTCCTGTTTTTACAAGTGTCCGTGCTTCCTTGGTAGTGACAAGTCACCACCCACCCCCCCCCCCCCCCCCCAACACACACACAAATTATGTAGTAAGATTTTCTATCTGGGTTTTGAATTGAATTTGAATTTAAGTCTTCTAACTTTTTAGGAGACCTTTAAACTATTTATGCTTTGTTGTAAAATTAAAACTTCTTCCATATAAATTTTTTAAAACATTTGTATGTATTTTTTTTTGCTTTGATCTTTCATCTTAAATTTAACAAGAAAAACACATTCTTGAGGGGTTGAAATTGTAGTTTTCGAATTTAACACGAAAAGGCTTCACTCATAGAACTTGCTAGAAGCAGTTTATTGCTAATTGGCCAATCTGATTTTCTTTTTCAGCCCAAGCCCGTAAGACCCAAAAACAACAGCTTGAAATATTTAGACCAAACAAACTCCCCGGCCCATTTCCAAAATTGGGCTTCACTACTTGATCGTAATCAAACATCTTAGTAGAGCTAAGGCCATATTTTCTTGTAGAAAGCATCCCGGTGCATTCAGTTTGTGGGATTTGGATTTGAATCTCATGTTACATACAAACATTATAATGTTATCCCACTTAACTCGGGATTAAAATAAATCTGATTTTCCCTAAAAGGTATTTAAATACTACAATATCATAATTATAATAAAACTTATTATTACTTGGATAGAGTTTGTTAAAAAAAAATTTGTTGTTATATAGAGGACGAACCTAGAACAACGATAAAATTGTTCTTAATGAATGAAATGTCGCGCGTTCAAATACTTGAAATTTAGAGAAAGAGAAATGAAAAGAAATGAAAAAGAAAAATGAGTCATATAAAGGAAATCTTCCCTTTGATTTTCATCCTAGATGTAAAGAACTCAATCCAATTCATCTCTGTTTTGCTTATTACCTTTTTATTTCCTTGTCAGAATTGGCATCTTTCTATATAAACTTTTTTTTTTATACATTCTATCTTAAACTTTTGGCTGTTAAAGGTTTACTTATTCAAACTTCAATACAACTTTCATTTTAATTGAAATAAAATATATGATTTTTCACTCGAGACAAATAACAATTTACTTATTTGATAATGCTGATGACATACTGCGAGAGAAATGCAACCATTTGCTTTGTTATATGTAGTAACACTAGTAATCTTATGTAAATGGCATTACTCAAATAACTATGTCTAATCAATCGAGAAGTCATTTTCTTTTTGCTTTCATTGTCTTCTCATAACAAATAGAAGGTATGCATTGTACTAAAAAAACAAAAAAAATAGAAGGTATGCATAATAATGTTTTTCAGAGATACATATATGCCAACTATTTTGGAGTTTCAGTAATCATATTTAGTGCTAGTAAGTAATGGGGTAGGTGGAATCAAATTGGAAGCTTCCTTATTTGTAGAGAGGCCCCAAAACCATTTGTGTCGTATGTTTATGTAGAGATAAAAATTTGGAATGGTACCTAGTATCATCTTGTAATCTCTGAGTCAAGTATCTGGACTAATGGAGAATTGGAGCATAAATTAAGCTTCACTTTGAACTAGAGTGATTGAGTTAGGGATGAGTTATTCGGTTTTACCTCCTTAATGCTTCATTAATTAATATAAGATAAAATAATAATTTAATTCTCACTTAAGCATTAAATGCATCACACCACATCCCTAAAATAATGGTTCCTGCACCAAACACGGCATGATCCTCATTATCGAGATTCATCATACTCATGACACCAACACCTACCATATAAGACACCTCATATGTATGTATTTTTTTCAGTGAACCCAGACCATGTGGTCCTTCCATTAAAAAATTGACACTTGGATATAATTTTTTTTTTCTCTCTTTTATACACACTTCATAAAAAAGGCCCAATTTTGATTGGCCTGAACCTTTGAGTGAGTAGTAGTGGTCTGGGAACAAGCATTGAAAATGTTTTCCATATGTACATGCAAAGGGTTGAATTCTTGAAAACTAGAGCACATACAACCAAAACTCACTGGTAACATCCACTCTCACGGAGAACTCATTGATAATTCTGATACTTGTCTCTTAGAAAGGCACTGATTCCTTACATCAAGATCTAAGTAAATAACTAGATGAACGGTCAATCTGATTGTATATCTAATTTTCTCATCTTATACCTAAGAACAATTGGTGAGTGAGTGACAAGCTTTGTGGGATGAGCTATTGTTATGTCTAGCTTGGAGAGATTAGGAGAATCAAATCATACTTGGGTTTGATAGTGAAATGTTTCATCTTGGTTGTGGACGAGATGTAAGTTCCACATGCATCAAATCGACTACGCAAGCTCTCTCTTCCCTTATATTTTTAGTCTATTGCATGCTTGCTTAATATGACCGGCTGAGTGTTAGTATTAAAGTTTCTATTCACTTGCCATCAAATTTCTCATGCTTATTTGGATTTATGTTTATGCTCATTGCATGCCTATCTTAATAGTCGATTGCATGTCTGTTAAAGTTTCTAGTTACCTTTAAATATCCAACAATTACATAATTAAAATATCTTTATTCGAAATAAATAAAAATAATACCATTGAATAAAGCACAAGCGATAACAAAAAGTATTACACAGATCCAATAACAAATAGTAAAATCACAACGTACTTCATATAAATAATATTAAAAACACTTTTAACTTCACGCAAGAAAAACAACATTACAATTTCGAAACACAAATCTACAAGCATTATTAATTTAATATAATTATTATTTATTTAAATTATATCAGGGTCATTAAATTTATTTAAAAATATTATGTAGAAGTCGCACTGCTGTAAACTTATACCTATTTGGATGACCCAATTTATTAGTCATATGAACACAAATGAGATGAATGACCAAGAATGAGTATAAAACTTTGGTCGGTTCAATAGATCCTGGATTTCACTACACACAATTGAGTCTGATTCAATTGGGATGAGCTTTGATGCGGGATACTCTTGATGGTTGTACTAGTGTTTGAGATCTTTACTTGATCGTGAGTCTGTGACAGATGGTCAAAGGTACCTGTAAAACACTCTAACACTCAAGTTAGTATTTGATCAATGAATTTAAGTTATAATTGAGAAGATGATCCTATATGAACTTTTAGCCTTCTTTACATAGTGATGGCAAACCTACTTATATCATTTTAATATGATATTTAATCTTAACGCTAGACTCAAGCTCCTTTTGTAGTCTATCTTATTTACAACATGCCTATATCAGGCCTAGAGATGGCAAAACGAGCTACCCGCCCCGCCCAGTTTGAGCGGATTGCCAGCCAAGCCTGTGACATTTTACACTAAAAAAAAAATTAAAAATTCAGCCTGGGTGGGCTGGCAGACTTGACGAGCGGCGAGTTTAAAAAACTCAGCCCGTCCCACCCGGTTTGACAGGTGGGTCGAGCTTATTTTGCCATCTCTACTTAGGCCTAGCTAAAATAATCCTTCCGCCATTGTCTATTAAAAAAATTTACGAGCTTTGAGTTGTTGTTGTTCTAATTTGTAGGATAATATATACACAGCATGAACACGTTTTCATAAATCTTTATTCTTGCACTTGTTCTCATCTTGCTTTAGTATACTATATATTCATATCAAAATTTAATTAGACTTAAAATCTAAATTAAATTTATTCAAATATGGAAAATGTTATACTTACTATCTATTTTTCTTATTATTTATTATTATTAAATCTTAACCGTTGATTTTCGTCAATCTTACGGTTGTCATTTATTGTAAATTAATAATTAATTAATAAGTATGTTCTCATTTATCTAACTGTTGCCCATTCTGCCCTGATAAGGTCGAGAGCCATCTGCATGCTTTCAGGGATTGTGACAAGGCTGGAAAGATTTGGCTTCTTCCCATGTTTAAGCCTCTCCCATCAGGCTTTTTTACCTCAGACTCCTGGAGTGAGTGGCTATCCTTTAATTTAAACTTATGCAATCGGCCAACTAGAGATTGGAGAGATCCTTTCTTTACTGTGTGTAATTCCTTGTGGACTTGGAGGAATAGAGAACTCCATGAAGAGGGGTATAAGAGACCTGAGCATCCTTCTACTATCATAGCTGGCGTTTTGGAGGATTTAAGGTACTGCAAGTTCAAAAACAAAAAAGGTTTGATTAAAAACTCCCCCTCCCCTTCCCCCTCTTCTTGGACTGCCCCAGACCAAGGGTTCCTTAAACTTAATGTTGATGGTGCTGTGATTGAAGATAAGGCTGCTTGTGGGGGTCTTTTGAGGGATTGGATGGGAATTTGGGTGGGAGGCTTCTCCATATTCCTTGGTTCCTGCTCCCCATTGAATGCTGAGTTCTGGGCTATATTCCATGGTTTGTCTTATGCCTGGAAGCAAGGTTGGAAAAGAATTGTTTTGGAATCTGACTCTCTTCAAGCTTTAAGCCTTCTTACTAATAAAGGTAATGGTACTCGAGAGCTCCCTTTGGTAGCTAAGATTCGAGTCCTCCTCCGGAAAGATTGGACCGTTGTGTTGAATTGGATCCCGAGGAAGTGTAACACATGTGCAGACTGGTTAACAAAACAGGCAGTGGAAGATACTCATGGCCTTACTATTTTTTCGTCCCCTCTTAATGGCATTATTAATCTGTTGGCTGCAGATCTGCTAGACCCTGGTGTTGTCTGCTGATATTAGTTAGGAGTCTTAGGCTATTGTTTTTGCTGTTCTGTTGTCTTTTGTTTCTGTCCTTTTCGTTTTCTTGTTTTCTGGTGTTTTTGTTTCTGTTTGTTTTGGGGCTATGCCCCTTGTTGTTACCAAAAAAAAAAAAAAAAAAAGATTAACGAAAATCAACGATTAAAATTTAATAGTAACAAGTAGTAAGAAAAATAGGTAGTAAGTATAACATTTCCTTTCAAATATATATAATATTAGTTTCGTAAATATATAATACTTAATATAATAATGGTTCCCGAAAGAATTAAATACTTAATAAATACAAGCTTATCAGTTATCTATCGAGAATAAATTCCTTACTACTCCGAACCTACGGTTGTTGGTGACACCTCCTTTTTCAATTAACCAAAAACATCCCAAACTAGGAAACATTTCAAAAAAATTCCATTCTAGTAAATTATTTATAAAATTAATCTCCCTCACACAAGAAAAAAGAAAAAGCCTTATCAGCAGCTAACTTTGACAACTATTTATCTAATTCTGGTAGCGTTAGCGTTCATTCACTTTACCACTTATGATGCGTAATCCCTACGGCTATGTCATAAATCAACCGAGGAAGAAAAGTCACGTGTAGAGATAGCAACATAGCCAGAAGCCAGAACAAAAAGCATGACCCCTTTTCTTCTTTTTCAGCTACCGACGTTGACTCAAAGCTCGAACCTACACTCATTAACGATTATAATAAATTTTCAAAAGTTTCTCAACAACGCTTCGCTTCGCTTCTTCGGTTCCGTCGTCGTTACTACTTATAACCGTAAAACCCCAACTACCATTCCCTCTCTTCTCATTTCACCCTAAATTCTCAGATCTACCTCTCTCTCTCTCTCTCTCTCTCTCTCTCTCTCTCTCTCTTATGGCTTCTACGGTTGTTGCCACCGCCACCGGGATTTCCGAACCGCCGCCTCTGGCTCCGCTGGATCCTTCTCCATCCAGATCAGCCTCAGCCGACGCCATTGATCGGAACGATTCTTCCAATTCCTCGCCGAACCTTTGCACGGATGCTGAAATTCAGGTACCTTTCTTGCTCTTGGAATAATCGTCGATGCTCAGTGCTTGCTGCATTTCTGATTCTTCGATTCGGTTCAATCGATGTTATGAAGTGTCGTTTACTTTACTGGAACCTTTTTTTGTGTGTGTGCGTGTGTGTGGCTATGTTTAGCTCATGTATATAATTGTTCGAAGTAGTTCAATTAGTTGCGGCTAGGTGAAGGTCATGTGTAAAGTTGTTGCTAATAGCTCAATTTATTGCGGCAATAGTTTGTGGAGTTTTAGGGATTTTGATGTTAGGATATCTTTGCTGTCTTACTTTGCTATGAGATTTTCTAATTTTTTATCCTTTTAACTGAAATTTGTATTTGGTTAAAAGTTTAAGTTCGACATATTAATGATCAGGTTTTATAATTTTGTACTTTTTTTTGGGTTTAACTTTTGGTTACAGTCTCCAGACGAGTTGAAGAGTGAAGAATATCGTCAATTGTTTCGTCTTCCAACAGAGGAAGTGAGTGATTTTCAACCTTCACGATTGATATTATAATTTCTTTTTTTGGACAATACATGGGAATCGAACCGCAAACCTAATACACACTGAACACACGCAACACCACTAGGCTAACCCTAGTGGTGCTGATATTATAATTTCTTTATGGTTTGTTTATTGGTTTTCTGATTATCATCATATAATAGAAAAGTTGGTAATCTTTATGTCTATTTGCATTTGCATGTTTTACCGAAAAACATGCATGTGTGTGGTCATGATATAAAGAGAGGATATCATTTACCTCTGCATATATATTTTCTGGAAGTCTAGAATGTTTTTTGATCAGGCACTCACAATACATTTTGGAAGGCTAGTTTAACTCGTGAAGCACCCTCTCTCTCTCTCTCTCTCTCTTTTAAACTTTTTCCTGTAATTCATTTTGGGCTGAACAGGTTTTGGGTTTAATTACCAATTTATCCTAATTTAGTTATATATTTTTACCCAAAATTCAATGCACAATATTTTATTTTGGTACTTTCACACCTAATAATTTTACCTTACACGTTGAACCAAATCTCATTCTTAAGCTACATTAGCAGTTGAGTGAGGCTACTTTAATGTTTTTATGTTCTCTAACACAATTATTTTAGATGAACATTGATATTGTAAAAGTTGTGGTTAGAAATGTGCATATTTATAGTTTGGGTGTCGCATACTTGAGAACTTACTGTGATTAAATTCCCCTTTTCTTTTTCCATAATTCATGACACTTCTTATTTGTTCTCCTTTTCTTTAGGTCCTTATTGAAGATTTTAATTGTGCCCTCCAGGAAAACATACTTATTCAGGTGATATTCTGGTCATTTACTTGTTAAATTGTAGTAATAAGATCAAATGCACCATTTGCTTCAACGTATAGCATTTTCTTTTGTTTTCCTAATGGTTTATTGATTGCTTGTTATAGGGTCATATGTACCTCTTTGTCAACTTTATTTGTTTCTACTCGAACATATTTGGGTTTGAGACAAAGGTAAGCTGCTTAACATAATAGTCTATGCATTTAAACTTATTCTTTTGAACTCTTTATGAGAGGAATTAAATTTATAATTACCTATAATATGTTGTATATATAAATAAGATATATATCAAGGTTAAAATCAATGCACATGCTAAATCTATTATGTTGACCATCTGCTAGTCTACTAAATATATTCTGATACATGGTATTTACTTTCTTAAAGTAATTTGGCTTTTGATATTGACCTTTATAAAAATGTCTTCTTTTAGTCCTTTAGTCGTAGGGAGGAGACATAAAATTTAACTACCTTGAATTTTGTTTTAGGTTTAAGTATATCCACCTAATTGGCTTCTGCTTCTAAATTGTGTGTGGGGCAGAATTTTGGTTTGCTTCTTAGGTTATTCCCACAAAGTTATCACTTTCTATTACCCATGTATGTATTGCATTTAAACTTATACAAACGTACATAATTACCAAAATACATAATTATTAAGATTCAGGAAAAAAAATAAACATTAACTACTCATTTTTGTGATGAAACAAAACTATCTTTCTAATGATATAATTGGTTATCTGAAGGGCCGAAATTTTGGCAGATGCCATTAAAAATAAATTTTAATGTAAAAGGAATCTCATTTCATGATTTTTGTAGTTAGGATGAGCTTTTTAGCTAGTGATTTTGGTTTTTTAATTTTCAAAGTTTTCTGCACCTCAGAAATACCAATGATTTATGTTTCAGAGAATAATCCCATTCCTTGAAGTCACAAGTGTACGGAGGGCAAAGACAGCAGGGCTCTTTCCCAATGCAATTGAAATTCTTGCCGTAAGCAAGAAGGTGTGTTAGACATGGAATAACATTTCTGCTACGTTGTATTTCAATGTATTTGTCCCTGAAATTATTTTCCCACTTGTTGTTTCTATTTAATTGTGCTGCAATGTCTGAATCCTCTTATTTATTCAGCAGTACTTCTTTGCATCCTTCCTATCCCGTGATGAAGCTTTCAAGATTATTAATGATGGATGGTCGCGACACCGCAATGGTCCCAGAGCAATTACGGAACAGCAGGTCTTTTACTATATAACTCTGTCTTGATACTACTTGTTTTATCATTTTTTTGTATTCTTGGCAGTATATA
This sequence comes from Gastrolobium bilobum, assembly GCF_033153095.1. Lineage (NCBI taxonomy): Eukaryota > Viridiplantae > Streptophyta > Magnoliopsida > Fabales > Fabaceae > Gastrolobium > Gastrolobium bilobum. Next base: position 72,666 of record NW_026899620.1, on the reverse strand, counting down.
ACTACCAATTTGTAAATTGGTAATGTGGTGTGTTTTAGGAAGGAATGGTGCCCCTCTACTATAGTAATCTGTTAATGGATAAGGGATTAAACCAGTTTGAGGATTAGTGAGGAAGCCATGGAGAAGTCCAATCATTGAATTACATCAGGATCTTGTATGAGTCTTTTTAATTTGGCTTTTGTAATGGATGCACAGACAAGACCTATTTAGGACGAGCTCTTGGAGTACAAGCCTTTCGTAGATAAATCCCTGGTTCATAAGGCTAAATTTGGAGTTCATTCCTGCTTGGAGAGATGGTGACAGACTCTTGATTATGGGGATTTTAGGCTAAATGCAACAGATACCAATAGTCTCTTTGTGATCCCCTTTTTGTTTAATGTGTTTTTCTTTATTTAAAATATTATCAGCTTATTTGGGGACAGAAATTGAAACCCAAACTCTCTGTAATCCTCTGTCTCTGGGATGTTTATATAACTCAGAAGATGCACTTCTATTTTTGAACTGCTTAGCAGCCATTGACCATTTCCACTTGGAATAGGAGTTTTGTGTCTTTGGTAAACCTTGGTTGTGCTATCAGAGTTTGGAGCAGTTTCTTCTCATTGATGGGATGTTTGGATTTATGGTGGGGTGCTAACTATGCTGTGCTTTGGTGTATTTGTTTTGAGAGAAATGCTCAATTTTGAAGGACTTGCTATGGGATATGGTTATTTTTATGGCCCCTTTGTGTTATTCAGCTCATGGTTTCTTCAAGGGGATTTCCTTTACAAGCACGCAAAGGGGTTGAAAAGATGTTTTGTGTTGACAAGTCTTTTTGTTTCTGCCATGCCCTCTTGAACCTGTTGTCAGGAGGATATCTTATGATCCCTTGTTCTTTATAACTTTTTATATTCTTAACATGCGGACTACGTGGGATTGGAAGAAGGATGTCATGCCTATGTCCTTTGCTTGATATGGATCCTTGCAATGAAAGTGACAATTAATAGTTGTAATCATAGTGATGTGGATTTCCTTAGAATGGTTGTGATATGAGAAGTTTCTTGTAGGATATGCTGAATGTCGATTTTTCTGTTCTTTTTCATTTAAAGGATTCTTTTCAGGTCTTCTAGCTTATGTGTGTTAGCGTTTAGGTGTAGTCTTTTTGTCACCATGTATTTGTACAAAATTGCATTGCACCCAGTAATTGCCAAACTAAAGTAGCAACACATAGATAATTACATTTTGCAATGATTTTTGTTGTTCATTTCCTCTTGAAAACTTGAGATCGTCTGATAGGAAACGATTCCTATCCAACAAAAGAGAGATTGTATTAGTAGTCGAAATTAGAAGATGCAAAAACGTAAGAGCACTTCCCCCAGCCATTGAAATTCCTCTGGGCCCCAAGCTCAAAGCTGAAACAGAAAGAAAATCATGTGACTGTAGACGGATCCCATAAATCTGCTTTTCTCTCTTTTCTAACTGATTTTCCCTTGATATATGTTATGTTATCCTCTCCTCCTTGTTACAACGATTGGTGTAGTTGCCATGTGACCCGGAGTTCATTGGTTCGATTCATGTAATCAGCCTCTTACAAATGCAAGGTAAGATTGCCTACTATAAACTCATACAATGGGTCGGGCCCTTACCTGGACCTTTGCACATGGTGGGAACTTTATAGCATCGTGTTGCTTTTTTTATATGTTATCCTCTTTTAATTAGTGTTTTGGTCTACAAGAATAGAATTGTAGAGACTTATTGGGCTCTACTTTAGTGGTAGTTGTGTCCATAGTTTTATCACTGTCTTTCTTTGAGTGCATTCTGTTGTAACAGTACCTCGCACATTAAAATATGACATTCTTTGTAATTGTTATAATTATTCATATTATATGGTTATTAGGATAGATTATTAGTTGATGTAGATTTAGCTCTATTCTAAGCAAGTAATTATCTTGCTAGGCCTATGTATTGTAATGAAACCGCAACAGTGATCAATTCAGAAATAAAATTCAGTTTTGGTGTTCTTTCCATATTCAAGTTGGTATCAGGACCTGGTTAAGTAGACTTGCTTGTTATCAGGATTGACCCATCAATGGGTTTGTCATCAAGCATGACAGCCCTGCGACTCTCCTCTCCTAAAATGTTGTAGAAAACTTTGGAGAGAGAAGAGAGAAGGAGTCTTCTTTCCCAGAATCTGAACTTTGATAGGATCATACTCAGAGTTCAAACTGGAGAGGAACCCAATGATGCATTCTTGTTCAACAAAGCTGGCCAAAGTGGAAGTATTCTTGCTGCACTCTATTTTCACATTCTAATATTGATTTTTTTTTTTTTTGGGTATTCATATTGATTTAGTTCAATCTACAACCTGTTAAGGATCTCATAATAATTTGTGACGGAGAGGACTCCCTGTTTCGTAGAAATTAGAAAAAATCTGTTTTCAACTCATAATAGGTGGCTCTGCCTGTTTCATGGAGCAACTCTGATGAAGGTTTTCCCAAATTTCACGAGCAGTAAGTACAAATTTGTAGTTTGGACTAACTCCAGGTGTCATAGAATTCCATAGCCATGGCTTGAAATGGGAGTCCTCATCATCCCACTCATTGAATTCAAGGTCATTCCTGCCAAAAGCTGCTCCTTTGATGTGGTTTAGCTTCCGATGACCTTTGAGGAAGATATGTATGACTTGGGTCCATTAGAAATAATTCTTTATGGTAAGACAATAGGTACGATGCAAGACTGGTTGGTAATTGGGAGTACGAAGCATGGTGATTTTTTTTTTTTGGGGGGGGTTTGACATAGTGATCTGGGTGGTGATTAGTCTCAATGTCTGACATGATGTAGGGTTACGTAGTGGAGAAGGTTCTGTTTGGGCAAGGCGAGGAGAGATCTGGGTTGAGGAGGCCAAGGCAAATTGAATGGGACTAGTGGCGAGCTAACGCCATGTGTGATCTAAACTGTGGTGTGTGGATTTGATGTGACAAATAGAGGGCACGTGAGTGGGTTTTTAGTGGTGGGTATTTGGGGGTTGGCTAGAGAGGGGACGACAATTTGCTAGATGAGGTCACTAGTTGGAGAAACGACTGCGGCTAGCAGTGAATGGCAGTTGACAGCGACAAGCTTGGTGGCTGGATAGAGATCTAAGCTCAATGTATGCACAAAAGCAGCTGGTGTGATTGCTGTGGTGAAGGTAGGCTAGGGTAGAATCTCCTAGATAGGGAGCTTTGATATCAAAAGGCCATTATGGATGCTGGTCGATATACCTTGAAATATCGGGTTAATGGTACACCGGATCAATTTAAAGCAATGCTAGTTACAAATGGATATACTCATACCTGGATAAAAATGAACACTGTGAGAGTCTTACGCTCTCTTGCTACTTAATTTGGGTGGGAATTACACTAGTGTAATGTTATAAATGCCTTCCTTCATGGAGGAATGGAGGAAGAAGTTTATATGGAAATTCTTCGTGGACATGATTCCTATAGTAGAAGAAATAAGGTGTGTAAATAAGGTTTACATTGAAACAGTCTTCCTGTCAATGGTTTGGAAGATTCACAAAGGCAATAGTGTTCTTGTGATATAGAAGGTTGTTAGAATATTAGATATGATATGATTAGATTTGATTAGATATGATTGGATTCTGTCTTATCCGTAAATAGTCTGACTGTATTCTGACTGTATTAGGATTAGGTTTGGATTAGGTTTGGGCCTTACACTTAAGCCCATTAGGGTCTCTATATATTGTAACTCCCTGACACAGATCAATACATAACGTATTCTTTTACATTTAACTTGGTATCAGAGCTATTTCGTTCTGGGAACCCTCGCTTCCGCTTAGAAATCTTGTTCTTCGCTTTAAAACCTAAGCCCACTGCTTAGGAGTCATCTTTTCTTTGCCGTGCGTCCTTCCGGTAAGACATCAAGGGCTGTAAGTCCTCTCTAGGCATCTTCTGCACGTGTCCACATCCCCAAACAGTTACCGGAGCACCATCAGCCACCGTCAGCCATTGTTCAGGCTGCCGGAGTACTTTTCCGGCGAGTTTTCAGTCTGGAACGAACGCGATCAGAACCCTCTCCTCCCGGCGACCTGCTCTGTGGAAGTCCGGCCACCATCGGAGTTGTCACGCGCTCTCACGCGCCTCCAGTCTTCTCTGCGCGTGGGCTTCACGCGCCACCTTCTGCTGGCGCGTGAGCACTATTCCGGCGGCTTTTTCCGGCCGGTCTTGGACAGAGAAGCTCGTCTTCTCCTCCTCTTTCTGGATCTGTGGTTGGTTCTTTGTGGGTCTGACTTTTTGTGCGCACCTCTTCTTGATTGGTGATCAGGTTCGTTTCTCTTTATTCGGTTTGTATCTTTGTGATTTGATACTATGGCAGCAAACCCTCCAATTCATTCGGAGGTCAAGTCTCCATCTCCTCCTTTGAGAAATTCTCCCAATATCATCTCTACCAATATTGGGTCCATTACCTCTTCAAAATTGAAGGGATCTGTTAATTACAAGAACTGGGCCACCTCTGTTCGAGTTTGGTTCTTTGGACAAGGATATGGGAACCATCTCACAACTAAGTCTACTGATGTCCCTAAGGAGGACAAGTCTGATTGGGAAAAGATTGACAACCAACTACTCGTAACCCTTATCCTCTTTATACCTTCTTGAGCTATGATCGCCTTTCTCCTCCTCATTTCACCTTTGTTTCTAGTCTTTCTTCTGTTTCTATTCCTAAGACCACAGGTGAAGCACTTTCCCATCCAGGATGGCGCCAAGCGATGCTTGATGAGATGACCGCACTTCATACCAATGGCACTTGGGACCTTGTTTCTGCTCCTCCAGAGAAGTCTATAGTTGGTTGTCGCTGGGTGTTTACTGTGAAAGTTGGACCTGATGGCCATGTTGATTGTCTCAAGGCACGCCTAGTTGCCAAGGGTTTTACTCAAATCTTTGGCCTTGATTATAGCGATACATTCTCTCCAGTCGCTAAGATGGCGTCCGTCCGCCTATTTCTTGCCCTTTCTGCTGTTCGTCACTGGCCACTTCTTCAACTTGACATCAAAAATGCCTTTCTTCATGGTGATTTACAAGAAGTTTACATGGAGCAACCACCTGGTTTTGTTGCTCAGGGGGAGTCTGGGAAGGTATGTCGTCTTCGAAAATCCTTATATGGTCTCAAGCAGTCTCCTCGAGCATGGTTCAGTCGCTTCAGTTCTGCTGTACAGGCGTTTGGCCTAATTCGCAGTAAAGTTGACCATTCTGTATTCTATAGGATTACATCTCCTAACAAGTGCATCTATTTGTTAGTCTATGTTGATGACATCATCCTCACCGGAAGTGATCAAGACGGAATCCATCAGTTAAAACAACATTTATTTAGTGCATTTCAAACAAAGGACCTTGGGAAGCTGCGCTACTTCTTGGGAATTGAGGTGGCGCAATCTAGACAGGGCATTTCTATCTGTCAAAGGAAGTATGCCTTGGATATCCTAGAGGAGACTGGTATGTTGGGGTGTAAACCAGTTGATACACCCATGGATCCTAATGTTAAGTTATTGCCCAGACAGGGGGAGCCGTTATCTGATCCTAGACGTTATCGAAGGCTGATTGGGAAGCTCAATTATCTTACTGTGACTAGGCCAGATATTTCTTTCGCTGTCAGTACGGCCAGTCAGTTCCTTGATTCCCCTTGTGATTCACATTGGGATGCTGCTGTGAGGATCCTCCGATACATCAAAGGAGCACCAGGAAAAGGTTTGTTGTATTCGGATCAGGGAAATACAGAAATTTGTGGTTACTCAGATGCCGATCGGGCAGGATCACCCTCGGACAGACGCTCTACTTCTGGTTATTGTGTCTTCTTCGGAGGAAACTTAATCTCATGGAAAAGCAAGAAACAACCTGTTGTTTCCCGATCTAGTGCAGAAGCTGAGTATCGTGCAATGGCAAATACTACCTGTGAGTTGATCTGGTTAAAGCAGTTGATTCAGGAGCTTCATCTTTGTGAACAGAAACAACCCATGACACTCATCTGTGATAATCAAGCTGCGCTACATATATCCTCTAATCCTGTTTTTCATGAGAGGACCAAACATATAGAGATTGATTGTCACTTCATTCGGGAAAAGATTCAGTCAGGAGAAATCAAGACAACTTTTGTCAACTCGTCTAATCAACTAGCAGATGTTTTCACTAAAGCTCTTGGAGGTCCTCGGGTTGAATACATTTGTAACAAGCTTGGTGCTCATAATATATACGCACCAGCTTGAGGGGGAGTGTTAGAATATTAGATATGATATGATTAGATTTGATTAGATATGATTGGATTCTGTCTTATCCGTAAATAGTCTGACTGTATTCTGACTGTATTAGGATTATGTTTGGATTAGGTTTGGGCCTTACACTTAAGCCCATTAGGGTCTCTATATATTGTAACTCCCTGACACAGATCAATACATAACGTATTCTTTTACATTTAACTAAGGTAATGTTGTCTTTCTTAAACATTCACAAGAAGGTAAAATCACTGTCTTACTTGTGTATGTTGATGGCAATTATATTAGTTGATGACTTAATTGAGAAGCAATTGCTAAATGAAAAATTAGTAGTTGAGTTTGAAATGAAAGATCTTGGAAGGCTAAAGTCTTCTTTGGGATTGTTGTTGCTACTCCAAATAGGGCATCTTTATTTCTCAAAGGAAATAAATATGTTCTTGATCTTCTCAAAGAGTCTGGAAAGCTGAATTGCAAGGCTATTGGTGTGCCCTATAGAATGGGAAATGATTAAGAGGGTCTCAAGGTTGATAGAGCTGAATATCAGAGTTGTATAAGGATCTTGATATAGTCGATGCATACTAGACTATATCTAGCATATGCTATTAATATTTGTTAGCAGTTCATGCATGACTTGTTGGTGAGACACTTGCAAGCCGTGACATTGTCTTAAAGCTACACTTGGAAGAGGATTATTATTTAGAAGGGGGTGGAAATTTATCTTATGGGAGTGTATACAGATGCTGATTAAGCAGGTTTAGTCATTGACAAGAGTCCAACTTGTATTTATTGTATGGTTTTTTGTGGAAACTTAGTAACATTGAGACGTAAGAAGCAAAACGTGGTTACTTGGTCAAGTGCATAGATTGAGTTTTGAGCTACAGCACAAGGAGTTTGTGAGTTACTATGGATGAAGATTATATTGGATGATCTTAGAACAAAGTAAGAAGCTCCTATGAAGTTGTTTGGTGACAACAAATCAGCCATTGACATTGCTCATAATTTGGTTTAGCATGATAGAACAAAACACACAAAATACACAGAGAGGGACCTGCACTTTTTTGAGAAATTAGATAGTGGATTGATCACCACAACATTTGTTACTTTAGGGTTTCCACTAATAGACGTGTCAACTGGGGCCTATCCATAGAGGTTTCAGAATCTTATTGGCTAGTTGGGGATGTTAGATATCCATTCACCACCTTTTTTTTTTTGCACTTTAAAATAGGATATTCTTTGTAATTATTGTAAATTATATGGTTATTAGGATAGATTATTAGTTGTCGTAGATTTAGCTCTATTAGGAAAGTAATTATTGGGAGTTGTGCTTAGGCAATTAATTACCTTGCTAGATATGTATATTATAATGAAACCATGTATAGTGATCAATTAAAAAATAATTATTTTTAGTTTTCTTTTTCACATTCAAGTCATTCTTTTCCTATCAGTAATAAGATTTTAAAATGCCAATTAATTGGTGGAAATTGCTTTTTGGTACCATTTCCTCATATCTTTATTTTATTTCAGGAATCAATATCTGAGTCCAGCAGCCAGGAGAATGGATTTATAGCTATTGAAAATGAAAAAAATTGCATTATACCAGATGATGAGTCTCTTTCGACCGACCAGTATGTCCATGATCATATTGGCTGTTGCTTTAGAATACGATTATATTGTTTGAGACTCATTTAGGCTTTTCTTTTGCGTGTGAATCAGGAGCAAAGATACTTCTATGTGCAAAGATGTGGGGCTTCCATCCGTTGTTGGAGATGACCCTGTATTGATGACAGTTTCAGAGAATCAATCCAGTGTAAAACGGGCTGCTGAACCTGAATTGAATAATGATGCCCCAAGTTTTAGGTGGAACTGGACTGAGGAAGATATTGATGCTCCGACAAGTGAGTTCTGGAGCATACAAATACCTTTTTATATTTTGGATTCATGCTCACAAACATTTGCAGTCATTTAGAAATTGTTTTGAAGAAAAATTTTCCACTTGGTTTTTGTTTTGGATTGTTCAACGGATGTCTCTTGTAGTGGATACAGGAAAGGTGTGGTCCTTTTGAATCATAAATAAAAATGACACCTTTTACTTTCCTGTTGCTTTAGGATTTAGGGGTATAGTTATGATATATGGACACAAAACTACCTCTACTAAAATTTGCAACAATCGGGTGGTTTTGATACACGGGATGGAATTAGAATTTAGTCTACTGTTGTCCTCCAAACATTTTGGCTACAATGAAACGGACAATAACACCATTTATCTTAAGTGGTGTAAGTAGTTATATATTGGTGTAAGTGTGTCAAATCTTAAATGCGTCACTTGACATATGCTTCTAGGATGTTGTAAACTCTATGGTAGGAGTGGTGTTGACGAGTTTATGAAACGATAACATATGGTTGATATTAGGAAATGAATGGCTCCCCCTAATTTTCTATATCTCTCTGGATCGAAGAATGACTCTCCTTAATTTGGTAGACACTTAACATTTGGATCCATTGGAGTGTCAATTGGCTTTGCAATCAACAAAGTTGTCTTCTCAAGAATGTTCGTACTGTACTTCCTCTTAGAGACGGAAAAACGGGTTGAATCTATCGAGTTGGCCTGTTTAACTAGCCATAAATGGTAGGTTGGGATTTCCAACCCACCAACCTGTTTGAACCTGCCTCACTTAAGGGTGGGTCAAAATGGGTTCAATGCGCCGTAGGATGGGTTGACCCAGCGGGTTGGTTTTTTTTTTAAACATTAATTAATGAACTTCTTTTACACCTTTTTTTGTCTTCATTTGATGCCTTTTACATCTATGGAGAGTATAATTTTTTTTTTTAAATTTCACTTTTCTAATATTTGGCAGTTGGTGGGACAAGGTGGGTTGGAGGTGGGTTAGGGTAGGTTGTAATTTTCAACCCACTTTTAAAAGTGGGGCAGGGCGGGTTAGCTGCTTTGCCACCGCGATGAGATAGCACAATACCATATTTGGATTGAGCAACCTCAATTCCTAAGAAATACCGTAATTTTCTAAGATCTTTTGTTTGAAAATGATGATAGAGATGTTTTACCTTGTAATGTCATGAGACATTACCTATGAAAAGAACATCATCAACATATACCACCAAATAAATAGATCCCAAAATTGAATGGTGATAGAAATAGTGGTCAAACCTTACTCCGAGTCAAGTCAAACTGTTGCAGAATAGCGCTAAATCTTTTAAACCTAACTTGTGGAGATTATTTGAGACCATATAGAGACTTGCGAAGACGATAAACCATACTAGATGCCCCCGAGCAACAAAATTAGGAGGTTGATCCATATACGCTTTCCTTAGCAAGATCACAATGAAGGAAAACCTTCTTGTTATCCAGCTGATATAGAAGTCAGTGACGATAGCAGCCATAGAAAGGAAAAAGCAAATTGAGGCCATTTTTTCCATAATTGAGAATCTGTCCCTAAAATCTAGTAGAAACACCGGAATGTATCCCTTTACCACGAATTGAGCCTAGAGATTGTCCACTTGACCATCAGGACCAACCTTGATAGTGAATACCCACCTATCATCATCCTGAATGAGATAAAGCCTCAACTATAGTCTTGGGAATAGTCACAAAAGACAAGGAAGAAAGACAAGCAAAATGCGAAGGTGAAAGCCGATGATAACTCAAAGTAATATAATGGTGTGAAGGATTAGAAGTAGTACGAATACCTTTGTGGAGAGCAATGGGTAGGTCCCTATCAGGAGGCAAGGCCTAAGCAGAGTCCACGGGAATCTCATCAACAATAGGAGCAGGTGCAATCTCAGGTGGTGGAGGTGGTCGACGCTAATATACCTGCAATGGGTGGATAGAAATTGGGTCGTTGGTGCGTGAATCATCTAAGAGAAATCTCAATGATGATTGCACAAGTGCAAATGCACCCTTCCAAGTAATAAATAGGAGTATAGAGTCCCGGTTATCGTACCCATGGGGAAAGTATCCTTGAGTTTGATTTAAAGATGTGTACTATGTTTAATACTACGTAATAAGGAGCGTCAATTTAAGTTTTAAAATTAACTTGGAAATTTCAATTGCCAATCGTTCCTCTTCACAAATGCATATTGTCTTTACACGGTTGAAGATTGAATTGATTCAAATCAATTCCTCTTGTAAGGAATGACAGTTCATAGGAATGAATCTTTAGGAAAAATGTTGTAAGTGCAGAAAAGTAAACGTGACAGAAAGTAACCTTATATTTTTGGTATTTTTCTTTTTATGGAATGCAAAGGTTGACGGGGAAACAACACAAAATGAGATAATTGGTTATCAAGAACAGAAGAAGGTATCTGATAAATGAGATAACAACATGTAGTGAGGACAACATCACCTCAAAAATGATAAGGGACATCCCCGTGGAGTAATAGTGTCCGAGTTGTTTCAATGAAATATCAGTTCTTTTGTTTGGCAACACCATCCTTTATGGGGGGTATGAGCATATGACGTTTGATGAAGAATGCATTAAATTTTGAAATTGGTAAAACAAATATTCTCATGCATTATCACTATGAATGTGCGGATAAGAACACTAAATTGAGCAAGAATTTCATGATAAAACTATTGCAATATAGAAAATTACTCGGACTAATTTTTTATTAAAAATAACCAAGTGCATTGAGAATAATTATCAATAAATATGACAAATAGGATCACTTGCTCACGATGGTCAAAACGATGGGTGCCTCGCCTGAAAAATCGCCGGTCAATGGCTATCAAAGGCTTTGAAATGGCTGCCTGAGAAGGACTAAAACCAGAAACTGGTGGATGTGACAGTTTTTTTGGGGGAAAAAAAGTTTACTTAGTAGACAATGGGTTCACCAAAAAGGCACGGATTAGGGTTCCTCTCGTTAGGTTGTAGATACCATGATAAATTATTGGAATCCGTGTGTCAACTACATAGCGGAGGCTCTATTATTGCATGGGTCAGTAGAATGTGCATTGGAGTTTGGACAATCATTTGCAATTTAATCGTTTTGTCATTTTTTTGGTAATTCATACTTTCTTTATTGACTTCTATGCCGAGGTTTTGAGTGTTAATTGTTTTGAAGTTGTTTTAGCAATTGTCTTAATTAAAAAGTTTCTGTCTTAAGACTTTTGCAGTTAGATTGTCTTTTTTTCCTCATTATGGACTTTCTACAATTGAGATTTTAATGTTTTTAACTGATTTTCTTAGAAATTTATTGTTTTAATCTACTTTATTTATTTATTTTTCTTTTTTTACCCTATGAGACCATGGGAACATATATTACTCTTCTTCCAGTTAGGTTTTCTTCTTTGATAAAACAAAACCAGTTTCCAATATAATTTGTGATGAAGATAATATGCAAAACTTTTCAAACCAGTCTTTTTAAGATGGCTGATGGCATGGATATTTGTTTGCATGGTCTTGACTGAGTTTGTGCCTACTGCAGTGCTCTGTTATGTATATCATATTTCGCTCTGAACGAAGACTGGTCATTTGCATGCCGTGGTTCTTTATATAGCTTAGTGTAGTACCTATTTAACACCATAAATTTAGTTGCATGTATATTCTGACAATATAATACATCCAGCATTTTATAGAATATTTGTTCGTCAGTTCATGCATTACTGCTTTCTTTAACTGCCGTTTCCTCAATGATAAAATTTATGAATTTCTTCTTTAGTTGCTTTTGTGATCTGTGAGTGTATATCTAGACCAATCATTAGGAAACTTTTTATGGGAGAGCGAGAAACACTTCATGTTTAAATACCCGTTGTGTTTCTAAATCTAATATTCTGATAATTTGAGCTTAATTTCTACTATGCAGCTCCGGAAGCTTATACATGTGTAGCAGAATCAGCGTTTCCGGTATTATTTTATTTGGAAGTTACTATTTATGTTTCTACTTTTTAAGTTTTTCCTTGCTGATTTGGTTGATATTAATTTTCAAAATTTATGAGATTTTCTTAAAGTTTTGAATCTACAAACTGCAGATAAAGGTTGAAGATTTCTTTAGGTACTTTTTCTCAGATGATGCTGTAAATTTTCTTGAGTCTTTTCATAAAAGATGCGGAGATAAAGGTAGCCTGCATGAAACTCTTAAACCTATTGAGTTTCAATTGTCATTTTCATTTTCTTGTTTTGTTTATTTTCATCATTGTCATTTAAATGATTTTAGTGAAGGAAAGATAACTGATGTCTTTCTCCATACCTTTTTTTTTTGGTGAGGATGATTTCCTCTTCTTCTTTTTTGGCTTTCAGACTTTAAGTGTGCTTCATGGCAACCTCAAGAGAAATTTGGGTATGCTCGTGAACTGTCATTTCAACATCCAATAAAACTTTATCTTGGTATGCTTCTGCAGCTTTTATTTTGCATGTACACGTTTAATTTCATGTTCTGAATTGAGCTTAGTTTTGTTGTCCCATTATAATTTATAGGTTATAAACTATTCAATAGCAGTGCTGGAACTAAAATTTTGAGGGAACCAAAGTGAACGCCTAATATGTAAACTAATGTACAAAGACTTAGAACTTTTAACACATTCACGAGTAACGAAACTGTTTTTTTACAAATAAGATCAAGCATTATATATCTAAAGTTTGCAGTAAGTTATTTACACAAAGTTAACTAAATATAAGAGAATAAAACTATTAGATGCAAAAACTCTACAAGCACACACTTTATATAAGACAGTGCTAAAGTGGGCCTAATGAAAGTGAATGGGATGCTTATAGATCAGTGTTCTAGTTGACTAGTTGAAGATGAGCGATGCTAAATGTGTAAGGCTAGCAAGTCTAAAAATAATATGGGGCCATACTCCTACGTCATATTTGGGGCATTAATAAATTTTTCCTCTGATATCCCTATTTGCTAGTGGACATGATTGTGTTTCCTTTTCAGGAGCAAAATTTGGTGGCTGCCATGAAGTCCAGAAATTTAGAGTTTACAAGAACAGGTTTGATATAACTTTTAGTATCAATCTATTTATATGTTACATCAATTCATCTTCTCTCTCTCATTGCAATTATTTAGTTAAAGGTTTTGGAAACCTTCCAATAGAAAGGAAGCTAGATGGAGGATAATTATGTGAATGGATGTCCCTAGGTAGTTAGGGGTGTTGTGGTGTAGGTTGGACAATGTAATCAACTATGTGTAGCATTTTTTCCAGTTATATTGGCTTTATAAATTGAAATAAGAGTGTAAAGAACCAGATCAACCCAAAAGCTTAAGTTGTTAGGTGAGGCTACATTAATAGTTTTATATTTCTCTAACATGCTCCCTCAAACGAGAATCCACTGGGTTTGAAGGGTGGCAAATGCACAGGCCCACCTACCTGTGTTTAGAAACTTTGCATTACTTAATCAATTATTGATTAGATTTTTTTTTTTTTTTTTTTTTTTTTTGGGGGGGAGGAGGAGGTAAGAATCAAACTCTTAAGCACTTACTCATGAAAGCTCTAATATTATGTAAAGAACCAATTCGACTCAAAAGTTTAAGTTGTTAGGTGAGGCTATATTTAATGGTTTTATATTCCTATAATAGGGAGAAGCTTTGAAATTAAGACAAATGATGCAGTTGTAGTTTATGAGTTTATGCAATTGTCGGAAATGGAGTTGTTTGGGATGCTTTATTTTCAAGGACTCTTAATAATTGGGAGGTAGGACTATTACTTGAGAGAAGGAATATTCTAGTTGAATGGAAAAATATTGAATATTATTCCTTGAATATTCATGTAAAGATATTTACAATATATAGATTGATCTGAATAATTGCTAATTACTTTCCTAATAAAGATTTGATTTTAGGGAAACAAATACAAAGCAAATTAGACCTATAATTTGTCTAATAAAAAGGAAAAAATCAACATCAACATCAACAATACTTTTAACCCAAGCTAATTGGGGTCGGTGGTAGATGAACCCAACAATAAATAAGGGGAGATTAAAAATAAAATAAAATAAAAAATAAAGAAATAAATAAATAAATATAATAAAAAAATAAATACAAAAATACAAAAATAAAAATAAAAAATTGGGGAAGGGGGAAATAAGATGAAAGACAAGAAGGGGAAAAGAAAGAAAAGGGGGATTAAAGAGGAAAATGACTAAAAAGGGACTAAAAAGGATTGTTTAACTACCTTTCTCCAGGTAAGTTTCGGTCTACCTCTACCTCTCTTTGTGCCGAGCTCTTAGTAACAAATTTTGTTCTTACAGGAGCATCCAAGAGTCGTCTCATTACGTGCCCAAACCACCTCAATCTATGTTCCCTCATCTTTTCAGTTACCGGTACTGCTTCCACCTTTCGTCGAATATCTTCTTTTCTTATCTTATTCGTCTTCGTATAACCACACATCCACCTTAACATCCTCATTTCTGCTACTCCCATTTTATGCTTGTGTTGCCTATGTGCTGGCCAACATTCAGCTCCATATAACATTGTAGGCCTTACTGCTATCATATAGAATTTTCCTTTCAGCTTAAGGGAAATTTTGCGGTCACACAAAAACCCAGATGCACTCCGCCATTTCATCCATCCTGCTCTGATTCTATGATTTACATCCTCATCAATCTCACCACCTTTTTGCAAAATTGATCCCAGGTATCTAAAAGCATCTTTCTTGGGTACCTCTTGACCAAGTAGATGAACGGGGTTTTGATCTCCATCTCTTACCATAGAAAACTCACACTTCATATATTCAGTCTTGCTCCGGCTTAATGTGAAACCTTTAGACTCCAAAATGCTTCTCCACAATTCAAGTTTCCTATTAACACCGTCTTTGGTCTCATTAATAAGCACAATATCATCTACAAAAAGCATAAACCACGACACTTTCTCTTGAATGTCTTTTGTTAGTTCATCCATCACTAAGGCAAAGAGATAAGGACTCAGAGTCGAACCTTGAAAAATAATAAGGAAAAATAAATGGAAAAAACTATCATTTTAAAGGATTTAAGCTTATATCCTTTTAGATCCTAACCGTTGATTTCCGTCCATCAACGGTTATAATCTATTGGGCCAAACTTAATGGGCCAAATTTATTATTAATTAATTAATAATTTTAATCCAATAAATTATAACCGTTGATGGACGGAAATCAACGGTTAGGATCTAAAAGGATATAAACTTATATCCTTTAAAAGGACAGATGTTATTCCCTAAATGGAAAAAACATCTATCCTTTTAAAGGATATAAGCTTATATCCTTTTAGATCCTAACCGTTGATTTCCGTCCATCAACGGTTATAATCTATTGGGCCAAATTTATTATTAATTCATTAATAATTTTAATCCAATAAATTATAACCGTTGATGGACGGAAATCAACGGTTAGGATCTAAAAGGATATAAACTTATATCCTTTAAAAGGACAGATGTTATTCCTAAAATAAATATATGATAATTACACAATTTCTCATACCATATCTATAACACTTCCACTCAAGCTGGTAAATTGATATATATCATTCTCATCTTGCTAGTAAGGTCTTGAAATATCTCATTGGGAAGTCCCTTGGTCAACATATCAACTAATTAAAGTCTTGAAGGTATATATGGAGTATTAATGAGCTTGCTATCAAATTCTCTTTGATGAAGTGGCAGTCAGTCATAATGCTTTTTGTTCTACCATGCTGAACTGGATTATGATTTAAACAAAGGGTTCCCTTTTTGTTATTTGACATGACAAGAACATTTTCCTACACACACAAATCAAGTGTGGGTCCCACGCTTAAAAAAAAAAAGTCAGACCAAAGTCAGGATACGACGCCGTATCCTTGTTGCAGGAATGAACAGTGCCATTCCTGCAACATGATTCTTATATTTCCCTTAAACAAATGAAAGATTTATTATTACAAAACAACTTCCTAAGTCCTTCATATTTCACATTGAGGTTGTGTAGTATGATTTTCAGCCAAAATAGTTTACAAACCCTTTGAGCCATAGTTTGAAACTCGGTCTATGTGCTTGACCAAGCTACCACGTTTTGAGAACATAAGTCCTTACCAAGCATGGGTCGATAACAAGAGTTTGAAGATTTATCGACGAAGTCAATGAGAGGTCCTAGGCATGCTAGCTCAGCCTTGCTAAGGGCTAGTACCTTGTTTACCACTCTTAGGAGTTAGGACTAATTTCTGACTGATCTCAGAGTTGGACATGATGGCTGGACGGGCACTGCACGGTTGAGCCGAGAGAGGTTTCGATGCCACAAAATTCAAGTGAGTGGCATATCTGGGTAGAGGAGGTTGAGATGAGACAAATGGGGCCAGTGGCAGTCTGATAGGCGCCTCTCTAGAAGAGGAAGTGTGTGGATCCACGTGCAGTGAGTTGTAACTGTGTGTGGAGGGGGCATTGAGCTAGGTCTCTGGCAGGTGGGGTCATTAGTCTGAAAGAAGCTGGCGAACAACGTTATTTGTGGCGGCTGATGGCTCGTGGGTGACTTACTGGCCGTGGGTCTTCAAGGAATGGGCGGCCAGGGCATGGTGGACCTGTTGGTGACTTCACCGGTCAGAGAGGCAACTGTGGTGGCTGAGGTCTGTTAAGCCTGAAAGTAAATTATTTGAGTGCAATGAAGGTGCAGACAATAGGTCAAGAGAGCTGGGCAGCAATGAAGGTGGTGGTTGCAATGATAGCAAACTAAAGTTTTGTAGATGTAGTCTCTCCCAAATCGGGAGCTAATTAATGTACAGATGTTTATAACATATAGACTAATGTGAATAATTGCTCTTTTAATAAAAAAGATGATTTTAGGGAAACATGAATTTATATTAATTACACAATTATTCATTCTATATTTACAACAATTCTTATTCAATGAAATAATTTCTTTCAAACTAAGCATTGTGAGTTTGGAATGGCATGCAACATGAACTTATAAGTTGAAACTTGTTGGAGGTTTGTTGAGTTTTGCTTTCATTTTTCTCTTCTTTGTTGTGTAGTATTGGTTAGGACTTAGGACTATTGCTGCTTTTATTATGTTATTTCGAAGAGAAAAAATGGTTGCTTTTGCCTCTCTTGTACCCGTTATTATTTCTTTTATCTTATTTCTGTGCTCTTTGATGTTTATTATTTTTGGTATTTGTTCCAAGAATAAATTTACTGCATTGACTACATGAAATGTATAGATTTCTTAATATGTTTTGTGTTATCTTGACATGTATTTGTTACTTCATCCAGTCATGTGGTTATAGAGACATCGCAAGAAGTCAGTGATGTACCTTATTCAGATTATTTCCGTGTTGAGGTACAAATTTTCTTTAGACATTAAATCTTATGCATAAAACATGAGCTTTTTAGTAATTTTAAACTGCGTAGTTTTTCAATTAAAAATATTTATTGGGTTACATTTTGTCTGAAAGAAAAAAAAATATTAGAGGAGAAAATTTACGGAAGAGATAGAGGACAAGATATCCTCGTTAACAGGAGAACAACAAGAAAAAAAGGAGTATGCACAAAAAAAAGACAAAAAGAGAAAGAAAAAGGAGGAGGAGTAAACAATGCCATCAACAAAACAAGGTTCTTTGTCATGAACCAATTATCTCAAAAACTGCTGTCCGGTTAAGACAAATGAGTGATTTATATTACATATCTAAAACACCTCTCGCAAGAGTCTTTTGGGATTAAAATGTGAACAATGCACATGTTCATCTAATGTTATGTTGAAATTCATCTTCTTATTAAAAGAATGTAGGCGGTAAAGAAACTCTAGACCATTTAGTTCTAGAGACTTTGATACCATGTCATGAACAAATTATAGCAAAATCTTAATCTTTTACTTGGAGACACATATCAATTAAACCCTTATCCCAAACTAGTTGGGGTCAGCAGCGGTGAACCTAAGTAACAAGCAATAAGTAAAAAGAAGAATAAGAAAAATAAAAAATAATATTAGTAAATGAAAAAAAAAAAAATGAAAAAAATGGTAGGCAATATTGTCAATTTTCCATGATACCTAATCTTTTGTTTTTGCTATGACTTAAAAGAGTAGGAGTTATTGTCATTAGAAATTAAGGACAAAGGCCCAACACTTTCACCCTGTTAGAGAATAATTAAAAAGGCTCTCACCCATCAGCTTAAGCTTTTCGGTTGAATTGGTTCTTTACATGGTATCAGAGCCTTGGTGTCACGGGTTCAATCCTCATTGCCCCCCACTTTCTCTTGTGGAATTTCTTAGCACAGGTAGGCTGAGTTTGATGCATTGTCCACTTTTTAAGCTCAATGGGCTCTCTTGTGAGGGCGCGTGTTAGAGAATAATATAAACCATTAAATAGGCCTTCACCCAACAGCTTAAGTTTTTGGGTTGAATTGATTCTTTACACACCCAATCCTGCCTTTTTGTAAGAAATGTCTCTGATAATTTAAAATAGTTTACATTCTGTAAAGAACAAATTCAACCCAAAAGCTTAAGCTATTGGGTGAGGCTACATTAATGGTTTTATATATCTCAACACTCCCCCTCACACGAGAGCCCACTGGGCTTGAAGGGTGGACGATGCACAGGCCCACCTACCTGTGCGAAGAAAGAAATTCCACTAGAAAGAAAGTGGGGGGCGGTGAGGATCGAACTCGGTACATCGAGACTCTGATACCAACTTGAATGTAAAATAATATGCTGTGTATTAAGTTAATACAAAGAGTTACAATATATAGACACCCTAATGGGCTTACGTGAGAAGCCCAGAGCTAATCCAAAAACTAAATAGAAAAAGAATATTTACATATATGGAAGTAATCTATTACAAGCATTCCTTTATAATCAAATGCTCTACAGAATAGCATAGATAGCCAGAGGCTTTGCTTCATCAAATAGAAACCGGTTCAAATTCATGGAGTGCACTGAAGGATCTTCAAATACAACAACAAAAGCCATTATGCTCCGTCAAAAACCAAATATTTGAAATGGCTGTTTAGACTGAAGTCTTTAGTAATGGTTTCTCTTAGATTTTACCTTGGTGTTGATCTACTTCTGTTTACTAGGCTATCCTCCATATGATCAACTCTTCTTAGTAGGGTCTCCATTGGTCTTCTTCTCACATGTCCAAACTGTTGTGGGCAAGATTATGTCATCTTCATCTAATATACCAAATAATTTACTGAAGAGGCTAATGATAGATAGCCTCCCCCCCTCCTCTCTCTCTTTAAGTTACTCTTGACTAAAGAAAATCCCACATTCTTTTCTATCCTTTGGGGGGTACCACAACTGTGATTTATTAAGAGATAAGTAGAGATACTTGATAAGCAAGCCTGTATAAGTGTTGCATGACCACCCACTGATAGGAAATCATGTTTGTTTAACATTTGCAATTCAGCTAAAGAGTAAAGAAGAAAGAGTTTGATGCTCTGTGGTAATCTCAACCAAACAAAGCTTTTGCCAAATTAAATTTCAGCTTCAGGCCATCGGTTGAATTACTTTGTTTAGAATCATAAGGTGGCAGCTGGGGACTATACCAGTACTGCAGGCTTAATTGCAGCCCAATGCTTGAGTTTCTACTTAATAACTATCTTTTCCCTATGAATTGTCAGTTTCTACTTATGCATAGTTTCATCGTTATTTACCAGGGACTGTGGAATGTAGAGAGAGACAAGGATGAATCAAAAGATTGCTGCATTTTGCGGATATATGTGAATGTAGCATTTTCGAAGAAAACTATTTGGCAAGGTGTGGTTTTTTATAATGTATCCTGAAAGAATATTCCCTTGGTTTTTATCTTAAATATTATCATTTCTACTAATTTTACATGTTTGATTCATAACTTGATGACTTTTGTATCATGCTAAATCACTTAGTTTTATGCTTTACCTGCATTTTTTATTGTCTGTGTTGGTTGTGTTATGTGTAGCTGCTTATTGTCTTCAATTTATGCCATGAACTCCTGTATATGTTAAAGACCTTATCTGTGGAACATTTTCTAGAAATCAAGAAGTATGATATGATGTTTTAAGCAAGCATATAAATACAAATTATAGTGCTTTTTTTCCCCCTTACTATTGATTTATGATGTTGTATGGTTCAGGAATTTTAAGCAATAGAAAATTTTGTTCGAGAGAAGATTTACAGAAGAGATAGAGGACAAAATACCCTCGTCAACTAATTGCATATGTTAGATCTGGTCTAGTATGTTCTAGGTGTTAGAATGTCTTAGGTGACATCGTTTATTTATTGTAGAATTAGTTCGAAACAAAATCAGGATTATGTTCTTATATATCTGGGATAGAGTCAATGTAATTAATACCAACACTAATATATAGATCTATGTGTGGACTATTACACACAATTTCATCCTATCTGATTTTCTCTCAACTTAAAGTAAGACCGATATACTTATTGTGTTTAAGGTTTGTGTTGAGATATATAAAACTATTAATGTAGCCTCACCCAAGAGCTTAAGCTTTTGGGTTGAATTAGTTCTTTACATGGTATCAGAACCTCGGTGTACCAGGTTCGATCCTTACCGCCTCCCACTTTCTTTCTAGTGGAATTTCTTTCTTCGTACAGGTAGGTGGGCCCGTGCATTGTCCACCCTTCAAGCCTAGTGGGCTCTCGTGTGAGGGGGCGTGTTGAGATATATAAAACCATTAATGTAGTCTCACCCAACAACTTAAGCTTTTGGATTGAATTGGTTCTTTACAGTTTGAGTCATGATGTGGTGTCAAGTCTACTATTGTGGTTTGTCACTTAGCTTATTAATGGCGGTCTACCCTACTTTTGGACTCTTTCTGATTGCCTAACAAGTTGTTTTCAAGCCGATGGTTCTATTGGCCGAGCATTTAGAGATGCTAATTAGTGCTCTTGTTCAATATCAACCCATATTGTGGAGCATTAGACAAGACTTGGCTCTTAGTTGATATAGCCTTCCGCTTGAGGGGGAGCATGTTAATGTGTTAAGAATGTTGGAAATTCAAGTGTGAGTAATACATTGGTTAAGAATGTGTTAAGTGAGGAATTTTGTCATCTAACACGGAGGAGGATGGGCACTTTATTAGATAACATGATGTAAGAACCGCATCCCCCAATAAATGAAAAGGAACATTCATATTCTTGAGTAAGAGTAAGGTATTGGTTGTTTCAATTAAATGTCGATTCTTGTATCTAGCCACTCCATCTTGTACGAGGAAGACATCCTATTGAGTTATGAATTCTTGCAAGTCATAATACAAGTATTCTCGTGTACTGTTACTACACAAAATATGGATGGTGGCTCTAAATGTGTATGAATTTCAAAATAACTTATAATGATTTTTCATTGAAAGGACCCAAGTGCAACGAGAATAATTATCAATAAATGTCACAAAATATGTAAACCCTAAACTAGAATTGTCTTAACTCGTTATATCTGAATAGAGAAGAGAAAAGGGAGCATAAACCTATTTATTAACACAAGAAGAAAAAGAAAAGTGTGAATGTTTCCTCTGCTGACACGACTCACAATCTATTGACAAGACTCTCAAACTAAATTTAAACTTGTAAGAAATCAGAATTCAAAATATTTTTCGTTTTTATTTCCTATTAATTAGGATTGATTGTGATTGGGATTGATTAGTCATCGCTGAGTCATTCTTAGCTATTCTTTCTTGTATAAATACTCCTTGTGTAATTTATTCAAATTAATATACATGAACACATATTTCAATATGGTATCAAGAGCGGGTTCGTTCCTACCCTAAATCAGCCACCCTCAAGGCTGAAACCAATTCAAAAATCATCCGAAAAATCATCCAAACACAAATCAACCTCTTCTAAATCCTAGAAACCATACCTACGGACCTCCAATCGAGAAGGTGGAGTCACCATTCAACTTAGAAGGCTCCGACGAGTTGAACGCCACCGGACCCGTCGCCGTCAGACTCTCCACGCGCAGCCACTCTCCGGCGCTTGTAGCCCACGCGCTGTCTTCCCAGAATTTTTTTCCAGCGCGACCTGCCCAGATCATCTCGTCGGCCTCTTCTCTACCTATTCCAGTGGTCAGATCTAAAATCGGAGCAACTTGATTTTTGGGTCCACGGTCAAACCTTCTCTTTCTATTCATGGCTTCCTCAGATCGTTCTTCTGCTTCCTCATCTGCCCCAAATTTTCAGTCCTCTGGAGACAACTTAGGTATGCAGATCACTAGTCACCGGTTGGAACGCTAAGAATTTTCTGCAATGGTTTTAATCGGTTAAGTTGGTCATCCGGGCAAAGGGTAAGATGGGTTATCTCGAGAAAAAAATTAAGAAACATGCTGAGGTTGCTCCTGATTATGAAAATTGGGAGATTAATAATTCCTTGGTAATGGCTTGGCTAACTAATTCCATGGAACCATAGATTGGCCAAACCTATTTGTTCTTCGATACTGCCAAGGAGATTTGGGATACTGTTCAACAAAATTATTCAGATATGGAGAATACCTCTCAAGTCTTTGAACTAAGAAATAAGTTGAGAGACTATCGTCAAAGGGGTATGACTATTACTGAATATTTTACTGCACTAACAAATTTATGGCAGGAATTGGATCTTCATTATGCATCCGATCTTAAGGGATTGGAAGCTAATACCTAGTTTAAAAAACACTTGGAGAAGGAACGACTTTATGATTTCTTTGCTGGCCTCAACCGAGATCTTGATGAGGTTCGTGGTCGAATATTG
The DNA here is from genome assembly GCF_033153095.1 of Gastrolobium bilobum. Lineage (NCBI taxonomy): Eukaryota > Viridiplantae > Streptophyta > Magnoliopsida > Fabales > Fabaceae > Gastrolobium > Gastrolobium bilobum. Next base: position 49,819 of record NW_026899620.1, on the reverse strand, counting down.
GGGTAGCAACCGTTACCCTCACTTGCTGATGCCTTTGCTGAAGTTCGGAGAGAAGCTAGTAGACGAAGAGTTATGCTGGGAAAAAAAGAGTCAATTGATAAGTCTGATGATATGTCTGCATTAGCTACCAACCGTACCATTGACCGTTCCTCTGAAGAATCAAAATGGGATGGTCGTCCATGGTGCACCCACTGCAATAAAATTGGTCATACCCGTGAGAAATGTTGGGAAACCTGCAAATTGGAAGCCAAAAGGACAGAATAAAGGTTGTGCATATCAGGTCTGTACTGATGACAAGGTTAATGAGCCTCGTGCATCCTCTGACTCTGATGGTGTCTTTCTTAGCAAGACTCAGTTTGAACAACTTCAGAGACTTCTGACTCAACCTCCTAAGGCCACTCGTAATGTGGTCGAGCAAGGTACAGCTTTCCATGTTGATAGTGAAAATCATTGGATCTTTGATTCTGGAGCCTTTGATCATATGATAGGTAATCCGAGCTTGTTTTGTTCATACACTCCATACTCTGAACCTTCTCGAGTCAAGATCGTCGATGGCAGTTTTTCCCAGATTGCAGGACTCGGAACCTTTAAACTTTCTGAGCTGATTAATTTAACATCAGTTCTTTATGTTCCTTCTCTGGCTTGTAATCTTATTTCCATAAGCAAGCTGACTTCTGAGTTGCATTGCTTTGCTAAATTCTTTCCACATGGTTGTGTTTTTCAGGAACAGGACTCGGAGAGGATGATTGACAGTGCTAGAGAGGATGGCGGACTTTACTACTTTGAGGAGGATGTGACTCATGAAGTTGTTTTCATAGAAAAAGACTCTATGTTTCCTTTTTATTCATGTAATGATGTTATGCTGTGGCACCGTAGGCTAGGCCATCCCAACTTTATCTATCTTCAGAAGTTGTTACCAAACTTATTTATTAATAAAAGTTCTAGTTTGTTTTCTTGTGATATTTGTCAACTTGCCAAGCATACTCGTGTTCATTATCCTTCTAAAGCTCACCATGACTCTTCCCCATTTTCCTTAATTCATAGTGACATATAGGGTCCAGCTCGTGTAAAGAATATTTCAGGTGCTCGATGGTTCATTACCTTCATTGATGACCATTCCCGAGTTTGTTGGGTATACCTTCTAAAGGACAAGTCCGATGCTGCATCCATTTTTAAAAAGTTTCATGCCATGGTTCAAACCCAATTCCAAGTTGCTATACGAATTCTTCGTACAGATAATGGCAAAGAGTATTTTAACTCTATTCTTGGAGAATATCTTTCCCAACATGGCATCCTTCACCAAAGTGTCCTGACACACCCCAACAAAACAGAGTTGCGGAAAGAAAAAACCGACATCTCCTTGAAGTTGCTCGGGCTCTTATGTTCATCATGAGTGTTCCTAAATATCTTTGGGGAAAAGCCGTTCTCACTGCCTCGTATCTGATCAATTGAATGCCATCTCGCATTTTCAAATTTCAGTCTCCTCTTTCTAGTCTTTTCCGCACCTTCCCTTCCTTCTGAGGCGTCTCCTCCCTACCTCTCAAGTTATTTGGTTGCGTTGTATTTGTCTATATTCCCTCTCATCAACGGTCTAAGCTTGATCCTAAGTCTCTCAGGTGTGTCTTTATTGGTTATTCTCCTACTAAACGTGGCTATAAGTGTTATTCACCCTCTCTTCGTAAGGTCTTCGTCTCTATGGATGTCACCTTTTCTGAGACTCAACCTTTCTTTCCCTTGACTTCTCTTCAGGGGGAGTCTATAGGAGCAGATGAAGATCAGTCATGGGAACCTACTGAGGCCACAGTATTACCTCTACAATTGGAAACAGGAGGAGCTACAGAATCCTCACCATCAGGAGCCTCCTCAAAGTGGGGACAAGTTTATAGCAGGCGAAAGCCTCCTCAAAGTGTGAATAACCAAGAGCCTCTACATTAACAGGATTCTGAACCATGTTCTAGTTCTAGCACCCCAACACTCGAGTGCCATGATAAAAATGATCTACACTTGCCTATTGCTCTCAGAAAAGGTACTCGATCTTGTACTACTCATCCTATTTCCAATCATATTTCATATGAAAAGTTGTCTCCAGGGTTCCGTGCTTTCAATACTATGTTGGATAGTACAAAGATACCAAGAAATATACATGAGGCTCTTGATGATAAAAAATGGAGGGATGTTGTCTTTGAAGAAATGAATGCTTTAGAAAGAAATGGAACTTGGGAGATAGTGACCCTACCAAAGGGAAAGCAGGCAGTAGGATGCAAATGGGTGTTTACAAATAAAATTCAATGCAGATAATAGCATCAACAGATACAAGGCAAGATTGGTTGCAAAGGGATTCACGCAGACTCATGGGATAGATTATCATGAGACTTTTGCTCCAGTTGCTAAAGTCAAAACCATCCGAGTTCTCTTATCACTTGCTGCCAACCTAGATTGGCCTCTGGAACAGTTAGATGTGAAGAATACATTCCTAAATGGTGACTTACATGAAGAAGTCTATATGGATCCTCCACCTGGTTTTAAAAAGGGAAATGGATCAGTGTGTAAACTAAAAAAGTCTCTATATGGGTTGAAACAGTCTCCTAGAGAATGGTTCGACAAATTCACACAAGCTGTCAAAAGAAGAGGCTTCATTCAAGCACAAACTGATCATACTCTCTTCCACAAACACTCTAAGGATGGTAAAATTGCTATTCTTATTATGTATGTAGATGATATAGTTCTTACAGGTGATGATATTGAGGAATTGAACTCCTTGAAGAAATATCTAGCAGCTCAATTTGAACTAAAGGATCTTGGCTCTCTCAAATATTTCCTTGGTATGGAAGTTGCTAGAAGCAAAATAGGCATCACTCTCACACAAAAGAAATATGTTCTAGATCTTTTGTTGGAAACAGGAATGTTAGGGTGTAAGCTTGCTCAGACACCCGTGGAACCTAATACCAAGTTAGGTATTGAAGATGGGAATGGGGTGGATAAAGAACAATATCAGAGATTAGTTGGTAAATTAATTTACTTATCTCACATGTGTCCTGACATTGCCTTTGCGGTGAGTATAATTAGTCAATTCATGCACTCACCCAAGGAGAAGCATCTTAATGCAGTCTATAGGGTGCTTAGATACCTCTAGAACACTCTAGGAACAGGATTATTCTTTAAAAAAGGGTATAAAAGGACGATTGAAATCTACACTGATGCAAATTGGGCAGGCTCATCAGTAGACATGAGATCTACCTCAGGCTATTGCACCTATGTGTGGGGAAATCTTGTTACTTGGAGAAGTAAAAAATAAACAGTGGTTGCAAGAAGTAGTGCTGAAGCAGAATTTCGAGCTTTAGCTCATGGAGTTTGTGAAGGAATCTGGTTGAGAAGACTTCTTCAAGAGTTGAAGATTTCATATTCCCTACCAATAAAACTATATTGTGACAACAAGGCAGCTGTCAGCATTGCTCAAAATCCTGTGCATCATGATCGAATAAAGCATGTGGAAGTTGATCGTCACTTCATCAAAGAAAAGTTAGATGATGGAAGTGCGTATGATGTATGTTCCTACCAAAGAGCAGACTGTAGATATCCTTACCAAGGGCTTACACCGTCCAGCATTTGAAGACTTGATTAGCAAGTTGGGAATGATCAACATTTACCTCCCAACTTGAGGGGGAGTGTAGGAAATCAAAATTCAAATATTTCCATTTTTATTTCCTATAAATTAGGATTGATTAAGATTGATTTGATTAGGATTGATTAGTCATTGCTGAGTCATTCTTAGGTATTCTTTCTTGTATAAATACTCCTTGTGTAATCTATTCAAATCTGTTGAGAAATATAGTCCCACATTGGTTGTATACAACCAATGTGGGACTATATTTCTCAACAAAATCAATATACAGAAACACATATTTCAATAAAACTAGATAGGGGAAGAACCACCTTTTGGGGTTTGAAAAGACAGGGATGTCAAAGACAACTGTGAATAAAATTAGGAGTGACATGGTACATGCCACTTGGGAATTAGGCATAACAAGATGGTAAAGTCCTCAAGACTCACGATCGACTTCAATTGTTTCACTCTTCGGTGAAGGCCACATTAATGATTTTATGTTTCTCTAATACGTCTCTTCATGCAAGAGCCAATGGAGTTTGAAGGGTGAATAATGTACAAGTCCACATACCTATGCTAAGAAACTTCTCAATTGTTAATTATTTATTAATAGAATGAGAGCGGCGATGATAGAATTGATGACCACTTGGTCAAAGAGACTCTGATAGCATGTTATGCAACCATCTCATCTAAAAGTTTGAGCTTTTAGGTGAAGACTACGTTAATAGTTTTATATTTCTCTAATAGTACCCATTGGCTACCAATCATTTTAAGTGAGGTAAATAATTAAGTTGGCTTAAATTTCATGATGTGGATACGTTAGCTGCATTGGTCCCCATATTCAAAACCGCTTTGCCTCATGCCATAAGAGGCAGTGAGGCTGTTTTCCACACGGTCTCGGTGCCTAGCCTGATCCCTGATTTACAACAATCAAACACCCAGAATCAATCCCCAATTAATCACCCTTGCTTTTAGCAATCCATAATCCATAAAACTTCCCTATATTCTTAACGAAGCTAATTCCATCTTGAGTAAATACCTCATGATAAATCTCAGGTTTGCACTTGAAATTCTCACTTCTATAATTTAATTCGAGATTTTAAATATTGGTAATAACATTTCTGAATTTTTCTTAAATTTGTTATTTTGATCATCTAATCTATTCCTAATAGGAGACTTTAGCATAACTGAATCTGAAGAGGTTGTTCTATACAAATTCTCTCTCTCTCTCTCTCTCTCTCTCTCTCTCTCTCCCTCTCCCTCTCTCTCTCACATATACACAGTTTGAGTTGCATTTGGATGTGTATTCTTTTCTTGTCATTGTCATGAACGTGAACTTTCTTTGATCCAAGTGGGTGAACAATCACAGGCAAAATAGTGCAGTCAACAATTGACGAATGTCGAGAGGCTTATACGACGTGGCTGAAAATGGTAATCTTTTGTGTGCGCGTTTGGATTATACATCTTTTAGTTTTGTTGCTGATCCAAGTTATATTAAATGTCCATTTAAGAATGTATCAATATTTCTTTCAGGCTCATGAGTTGTCGAAGCAGAAGAGTCTTGAAAAACAAGGTTTGGCTTCTGCAATTTCTATATATTTTCTTAAATTTTGAAGTTCCTTTGCGTTCCATATAACATTAATTTCTAGTGAAATGTCCTATTTAATGAATATAGATAGAGAAGCGAAGACTGGAGAATCTTCAGAAGTATCACAGGAGCAAAGTAACCCTACAAGGATACAAGCTACACCCAATGCGGTTGATGCTATCCACCATGTTGGCACTCACTTGCAAGGAAATTTCATTGACATGTCGTCTGTTCCATCTTTGTTCAAAGAGTTTTTGACAAAGTTCAGGTCATCTATTAAAAGTCAGAGCAATCTTTCCCTGCTCCTTGTTGCCATTTTCGCTCTGATTTTCTTCATGCAGGTGTGTACATTAAACCAGAAGTTTATATTTATGGCTTTTTTTTTTCCTTTTTGGATTTGTCATGAATTCTGCTAAGAACATCAGACTAGTCAGTTCTTGTGTGTTTGGTATCAAAATTAAATTGTTTATAAAAATCTGTTGCAATTACTAGCATCAAGTTACTAAATTTAGCTTTCAGGGATTTCTGCGTGACTGTTCATATTTGTTTTCCTTACGTCTTTGAACAAACATTTTTTTCCAGCACAATGTTTGTAACATAATAAAAGCAAAATTCAAGAATCTAAAATTGGTATTTCAGTAGTTCAGTAAAAATGATTGAAGAGAATCGTCCCCCCTCACAATAGTTCCCTAGTTTTCCCTCTTCCAGCGTGAAACATTTTGTTTGGCTTTAATGCTCGGTTCTGTGTTTGTCTTGAAATGCAATATTAGTAATGTTTTGAACTTCAGGTATAATGATTTTATTCAATTATGATTGCAACTTGCAAATCAACTACTTACATTCAAGTATTGCTAACTAACCCTTTATTCCATTGCAGCAGTTTAGCATACTTGTGCTATTGGCCAGACCGCAACACATACATGTAAACACTCCCGTAGACTTTACGAATAAGATGGAAAATGGAGTAAGTAGAAGTTTTTCAGACATAGCATGGCTGGAGAAAAGAATTCATCACCTTAAAGATGAGATGTACATGGTTGAGACTAGGCTTGAAAGGATGCGGTATGAGCATGCTCTCTTAAAAAAGCAACTAAAAGATCTAGAACGTAAATAGCTACCCAATTTCATTGTTGAATCATATATCTCTCTTTCTCTCTATAGCATCATTTTTGTATAGATATATGTGATGTATGGATCTGACATTTAATTTCGTAATGTCTTTCCTCAACGAGGACTTTATGTTTGTGCATGTTTGCCAGCATTAATGTTTTATGATTGGTCAAAGTAAATAATGTTGATAACAAATTACTCTTATTCATTTAAAGTAAATGTAACATTATTCCTCTATATACACACAGTCAGAAGGTAATGACGTTTCTGAAGCCTAGGATATGTACAAGGAAGAAAAGTAAAGTACAATTCATTAACTGACTTCTAAAGAGTTGCAGTCTACTTTATTTCATAACTTTGATTGATTTAATTCTGCCAAGTTCTTAAGAAAAAGAAACTTATCTATTATTAATCAGGAGTATATTATTCTGTCTACTTTTACTTTGTCTACCTTTGTCTATCCTTCTCAATATCGTTAAATTATAATCTCATCAAATGGTAGAGATTTACAAGATAATATAAACCCTTTTACCTTTTTTTTCCCTCCTCACTGCCTCCCTTTCTCTGTCCTTCCCTTTCTCTCTATTGCTTGAAGATAGAGACAAATGATTTGTAACAACCAATTACATTATCACAAACTGACCACTGACTTATTGATCATTGGATAAGACAATTTTGCAACTTACAAAATGTAAAGCAGATAAATAAAGAGGCAGAATGTTGATTGATTTATCTACAATATAATGAGTTGCGGGCACAAATTCATTAATTGATTTTTTTGTTTGGCTGATTCAATTGCTACAATTTTACAATTTTCAATGAGTTGCATCTTCATATGTTATTATTTAAAAGAGAAACGTTGAATACAATTTTACGATATAATGAGTTGTCTCTGTCTTTGTCCATAGAGAGAAGGGGGAGGAGAGAGAAAGAGTTGGGAGGTAGTAAGGAGAAAGAAAGAAAAAAATAGTTTATTTTATTTCGCAAATCTCCACTGTTGGATGAGATTTTTAACGATGTTGAGAAAGGTAGACAAAGATAGGCAAAATAAGAGTAGGTAGAATAACATATTTTTATTAATTAATAGGGAGTTAATTATTATAACAAAAGTTTTAGGTTTAATTTTATGATTTCTTATTATTATAAAATAAAGTTAGTTTTGTAATATAAAAATTTAAGAGAGTATAATTTGATAAATCGCTGCCCCTCAAGCAGTTTCTCACCTCGCCAACGTCCAAACAAAGAAAGAGAGTCCTTTTTTTTTTTGAAAATAGAGAGAGTCCTTAATCATTGCAAGTGAAGGTGGAAGGTCGAGGAAGCTGAGGAACTGTGTGCGCGTGTGAAGAATTGGTGGTCCAGACAAGAGAGGAGAGTTGTAAGCGTGAACAAGGAAGGAAAATTATGTTACGATCTATTGAAAATGATCAAGCTACTGTTAACCATGTTCAACCAACTAACCATGACAGAAACAATAACAAATTAACATCCACATCAGCAAACGGTTAAGCTGAGTGGTTATGAGTTAGTTGTTTTCTATGTTCAAGATTAGTTAGTTAGTTAGTTAGTTTCTTTATTGAGTTCATGAGTTATATATATGTATTTTTCCAGTTTGTATAACTCATTCATTACAATCAATACAATTCAGTAATGGAAACTCTTTCATTTTCTCTCAACTTCAAGACGGTATCAGAGCTATAGCTCTGATATCTGCCTCAGAATTTTTCGTTCTTCCTTTGATTTCTTTTCATAGCAAATCAAGCACAACTCCCTAATTTTCTATCCAATCCATCTCACTCTCTTTTCTTACATCCAAGTAAGAATCCATCTTCAAAATCATTTTTCGCAATCAGATGTTTTTCGCATATCTGATTTGCAAGAGGAAATGTATAAGCTGCATCAAGGAGATAAATCTACCAGTGAGTATTTTACTCAACTGAAAATCATGTGGGATGAACTAGATAGCCTAAAGCCTCTTCCAACGCCTGTTGTTCCTTGTAATTGTGGTGCAACGGCAAGGATGCGTGAATATCGTGATCAAGACTACACCATCAGGTTCCTGAAAGGTCTAAACGAGCAATTCGCTCAGGTGCGTTCACATATTATGTTACTTGAACATTTACCAAATGTCACAAAACCTTTTTCATTAGTGACACACCAAGAAAGACAACTTCATTCCGAAGATCGCATGAATCTCAATTCTTCTCAAGCACTTGCTGTAGTTGGAGATCAATACAATGCTAACAATAATCGTCGAGGAGGTTTCAATACTGGTGGAAGATGAACTAGAGGTCGTGGAAGAAATTATGGTGCAAAATTGTGCACTCATTGTAATAGAACGAATCATACTATAGAAACATGCTATATGCTTCATCGATTCCCACCAGGTTACAGAAAGACTCCATACACAACATAAACAATGTTGTCACTGATGAAGAATGAAGAACTTGAAATCAAGATCCATCTCTGAATGTGATTCATGACCAATATCAGCAAATTCTCTCTCTGTTATAGAAAATATCTGTTGATGAGAAGAAAGATCTCAATCATGTTGCAAATGCAATTCAAATCGACAATGGTAATCCAGGTAACCTAATTCAAGTTGATTGAGTAATTGACACAGGTGCAACCGACCATATAACTTCTCAAATATCTCAGTTTTCTTCTTTTCATAGAATTAAACCACTGCATATTAATCTTCCTAATGGATCCATTGTTACTGCTAATTTTTCTGGAACAATCCATATTTCTTCAACCCTCACTTTACATATTGTCCTTTATGTTCCAGAATTTAAAATCAACTTGATTTCTGTTAGCAAATTATTGAGTTTACAACCATACTCTCAAATTTTTTCTGCTTCTTCATATATTATCCAGCAGAAAGATTCCAACTCCAACTTCCAGAAGATGAATTGGTTCTGCTGAGTATCGTGATGGACTATATGTGATAATCTCTCGAACCTATGGAACTCAGTCACCTCTTTTTACCTCTTCAGTTTCATCTGTTAATTCAAAAACCAGTAATAAAGCCTCATTAGCTGATCGATGCTTACTTTGGCATCGACGATTAGGACATCTATCAAAACAAGTACTTCAAAACATGTCATCCCAATTTCCTTTCATTCCATTTGTTCATATTGAACTATGTGATGTATGCCACTTGGCAAAGCAACACATGTTACCTTTCAATTCTAGTGGTAGCAAAAGCAAATGTATTTTCGATTTACTGCATGCAGATATATGGGGGCCATATTCTACTAGTTCTGTTCATGGTCACATATATTATCTTACTCTTGTAGATGATTTTTCACGATTCAGCTGGGTTATGTTTATGAAGAATAAATCAGAAACTCGTGGACTTATACAGAATTTTGTAGCTTTTATACAAAATCAATTCAGGACCAAGCTTAAAGCTATAAGAACAGATAATGGAAGTGAGTTTCTAATGCACCAATTCTATTCCACAGAGGGCATTCTCCATCAACGCAGTTGTGTTGAAACACCTGAACAAAACGTAACCGTAGAGCGAAAACACCAACATATCTCCAATGTTGCACGTGCATTACTTTTTCAATCTCAGTTACCTACTCAACTGTGGTGTTATGCAGTCATACAAGCAGTACATATAATCAATCGAACATGCTCCTCAGTGCTCAGAAACAAAACCCTTATCAAGTTCTCTTTGGAATAACCCCATCATTTATCCATCTACGCACTTTTGGATGCCTTGCTTATACTACCACTCTCCCTTCCCAAAGAAACAAGTTCTGTGCAAGAGCCATAAAATGTGTATTTCTGGGCTACAAAGAAGAAGTTAAAGGTTACCTTCTATATGATCTCACAACCCGTGACACCTTTCTTTCAAGAAACGTAGTATTTCATGAAGACTACTTTCCTTTTGCAACCCAAGCCATTCAAACCAATCAAACACCTTTTGACATTTTTTTGAACTTTCCTCCCACAACACACTTATCTTCTATTCCTACTACCACACCTGAAATACCAGATGATCCTATTTTTCCAACATACCCTACTACACCCATAATACCAAATAACCTCATCATACCAGATAATCTCATACCCAATACACATAATATACCACCTGTACCTGACACATCCGTCATACCTGATATTCCCATCAGACGTTCATCACGGGTTCGTGGCCCTCCCAATTACCTACAAGATTTTCGCTGCAGTCTATCTACTACTCATCAGTCTACATCATCTTAAGGTACCACTCTTCAACCACATATTTTCACCCATTATCCAATGTTATTTCTTATGATACTTGTGCATCTCCTTTTAAACAATTATGTCTCAATGTTACTACTCACACTGAGCTTAAAAGTTACTCTGAAGATGTAAAATCAGATAAATGGTGTCCATCCATGGCAGCTGAACTTTCTGCCCTTGATCTTAACAACACCTGGAACATTGTTGATCTTCCTCATGGTAAAATACCAATCGGTTGCAAATGGGTCTACAAGATAAAATACAAGTCCAATGGAGATATTGAAAGATACAAGGCAAGACTTGTTGTCAAAGGTTTTACTCAATTAGAAGGAGTAGATTATTTTGATACATTCTCTTCTGTTGCCAAATTAACTTCTATTCAAGTATTACTCTCAGTTGCTGCTATAAAAGGATGGATCATTGAGCAACTTGATGTAGACAATGCTTTCCTTCATGGAGAATAAAGTGAAGAGGTGTATATGCACCTGCCTTAAGGATATCCACATGCCAGAGATAATCAAGTATGTCGTCTTAACAAGTCCCTATATGGTCTTAAACAAGCTAGCTGTCAATGGTATAACAAGCTTTCATCCTCTTTGATATCTCTTGGTTATACTCTAGGACAAGCAAATCATTCTCTCTTCACTTTACAAAAGGGTGATGAGTTTACTGCTTTATTAGTCTATGTTGATGATGTTGTTTTTGTGGGTAACTCTCATACTGAAATTCAACGAGTTAAGAAATTCCTTCATCAAAATTTTCACATCAAAGATCTGGGATCATTGCATTATTTTTTGGGCCTAGAAGTCTCACGCACCACAAATGGAATTCATATTAACCAACAAAAGTATGCTCTATAGATTCTTGCAGATGTTGGTATGCTTTCTGCTAAACCGTACCTATCTCCATTGGAGCCTTCACTGAAGCTTTCTCGTACCACTGGGATTCCTCTATCTGATCCCTCCTCATATTGTCAACTTATTGGAAGATTACTTTACTAAACTACAACATGACCGAACATAAGTTTTGCAGTACAACAGTTGAGCCAGTTTGTAGCTCATCCTTTGGATTCTCATCAACACGCAGCTCATCGTGTTTTGAGGTATCTCAAAGGTGCACCAGCTTTGGGATTGTTCTTTTCTCCTCAAAACTCCATTCAAATTCGCGATTTTGCAAACTCTGATTGGGCTTGTTTCCCAGATACTCGACGTTCTATCTCCGGTCAATGTGTATTCATAGGATCTTCCTTAGTTGCTTGGCGCTCCAAGAAGCAAATGACAGTTTCATGTTCTTCTTCTGAGGCAGAGTATAGAGCTCTTGCTGGGTTATCTTGTAAGCTCCAACGGCTACAATATTTGCTTAATGATCTCCATATTCCTTAGTCAAGTCCTGCTGCTGTATATTGTGACAATCACTCTGCTATTTGCCTGGCTAAAAATCCAGCATTTCATGATCATTCAAAACACATTGAACTTGATTGTCATGTCACCCGCGAGAAAGTTCTTTCTGGTTTGATACATCTTCTTCCTGTTCCTTTAGCAGCACAGGTAGCTGACATTTTTACCAAGTCACTTCCTTAATGTGCTACGTCCAACTTGCGCCGGGGGGGGGGGGTGTGTTACGATCTATTGAAAATGATCAAGCTACTGTTAACCATGTTCAACCAACTAACCATGACAGAAACAATAACAGATTAACATCCACACCAGCAAACGGTTAAGCTGAGTGATTAGGAGTTAGTTATTTTCTGTTTTAAAGATTAGTTAGTTCGTTAGTTTCTTTATTGAGTTCATGAGTCATATATATGTATTTTTCCAGTTTGTATAACTCATTCATTACAATCAATACAATTCAGTAATGGAAACTCTTTCATTTTCTCTCAACTTCAAGAAATCGTGTTGCAAAGGGTGACGGTTGGTTCTATTTTAAGGGATTTTCTCTAATTTCTTCTAGTTTTCTTATAATTTTGGGGGTTGGAATCTGTACACAGAGAGTCTACTTTATGGTTATGCTTACGTGATATTGGACAAAAGCTATGTATTTTCGGTTTGGCAATTTGTTTTTTGTTCAAGTACTATTTTAAGCTCATAACCCCATGAGTATGAACTAAATTCTTCAAGAGCTGGGTTGAAATATTACTCAGAACTCATTTGTTGTTTGGATGTTGTTTTAGGACTTTAATGTTTAAATCCCAATTTGTTTAATACTATTTTAGCTGAGTTATAATTATTCTGTTATGGCCAAGCATGAACAATTTACATAGGCGTGGTAGTATTGAAAAATAATCTACAACAGAACTGGCATTACAGACATAGAAAGTTGTTTTGGGGGGTAGCTTTGGAAATGAAGTTTCCCTTATTTAACTTAAGAATACAGTGTTTAGTGGATTCTATTCAAGTTTGATACATACGTGTGTCAAACTTTTAAGTACAAGAAATAAGCTTGTGTAAGTTGGAATTGGACTAAGTAATAAGTGAAGGAATTAAGGGGCAAAATCGGCATTTCTACCCAAGATATTTTAAAACCTCTCTCCCTCCACTCTTTCCTTTCTCCATTGATCCCACCCTGTAACACCCTGTATATATCCGGCAATGTTATCATATTATCGTATTAAGCTATGCTTAATTAAAAATGCGGAATATCTTTTTCTTTTCAATTATGATGTCATTAATCATTACCAACTTGATTACTTATTCATTTTCAAAACGTCGCCTGTATGTACATTGCAATAAACAGCTAACTGAAATACCTCATGATATAAATAACATAGATATAAGTCTCTAGTCACGGAACTACTACACGTATACCGGACCACCTATCAATTTATACAACTCAAGCTAAAAGTACTAACAACATAGTGGCATGGACAACTCTCATGCTCACCCAATTAAGGCAACAAAGCCCAACATAAGTCTCAACTCAATAATCATAAATGACAGAGAATATAAACAGCATCCAATCCAGTCATTCCAGCATATATATAACAGCAATAATCATCAACTAAGCTCTGGCCTCCTGTCGCCATAGGCATCAGTCCCCATACTACCTGAACCTGAAATAAGCATTCCCCAAACGTGGGGTGAGATCTCTAAACAAGAAATCTCAGTAAGGCAAGGGGTCCTCAAGGAACTTCCACCCCAAGCTCACTTACATGTGCAATATAAGTTCCAAAACAGTTTAACAATATCATTTCCAAAATAATGCAATGCAGCAGATAATCATGCCATGTGTGTCAATACAATAATCTACTGGCCAGAGAATGTAGGAATACGTCTATTACCCACACATAATAGTACAAGGAACATCGCTTTCACCTCACCCCAGTCTCACCATCTTGTATCTACCACATACTCAGGCTTACCGTATAGGTGGAACACCACATGCATATCATAAACCATTGCACATATCAGCTCAAAAGCATTTCAATATATCAAAGCATGTAACACAGCATGCATATAACCATTCCCCCATGGGGTATGGTGGAACTACACAATGGCTAAACTGAGGACACGAAAGCTTACCTTGTAAGCTAGTTATCCAAACCAAGAGTCCACACAGCTCAAGGCCCACAAACAGAACAATCACAATCTGCCCATACCATAATTACTCATCAATAATCATAGCTCAGATTACATTAAGTGATTAAGTCTTTCCTACTCATTTTAACTCATTACATGTTGTTTCTGCAGGAAGTATTCGAATACTTCACGAGTAGTATTCGAATACTCCAGCTCTCCAGAAAGTATTCGATTACTTTCATTAAAGTATTCGAAACTACCAAGTATCCGAATACTTTTTCCCCCAGTATCCGAATACTCAGTATTCGAATACCAAACCTCACTGTATTCGAATACTCTCCAGTATTCGAATACTTCTTCAAAGGTATCCGAATACTTTTCTTCCCAGAAAAGTATTCCAATACTCCTGCCATGAGTATTCGACTACCAGATAAAAAATACCATTGCAAATCTTTACCAAATACTCTAAGATTTTACTATGTTAAACTAGACATCTCAAGCTTTCCAACGACATATCTTATGCCTCAATCGGAGTTGTATAACTTCGGTTATGATTTTTACAAAGTTCCTACAACAAGCTGAATTTCCAACAATAGGGTCTCGATTTCAAACATACACTGAGAGAAATCCACTTATCCAATGGATCTGAAAATTTACAGGGTTGTAGCCCTATGTGTTATCTCCACATAGGTCCAAATCTCACTCAATTTAGAGCTCTGAAGCTCGAGATATCGCAATTTTACTAAACTAGGTCGCTGTTGTCTCGCGAAGTATTCGATTACTGCCTTTTTCCAGGAAGTATTCGAATACTTCTTCGACAGAATGCAGAAAAATGAGTTTTAAAGGTAAAATTGACCTCCAATGATCCAAACTCGATCTCGAGTCCAAGAACTCCTTAAACAGATGTTTATTAACATGTTATGAACCCAGAAACACCTTCCTTTTATCAAATGGTTCAAGTTACGATTTTTAATTGTTTAAACAAGCTTAAAACATCAAAATACACAAGGGTGATCATGGTATACCTTCCAATGCACCAAAACTCAGAAAATGAGGTAACTTGGAGCTCCAAACTAAGCTCCAAGGTTCTGACTTGGTTCAAACACGAAAGTGGCACACCAAGCTTGGTCCTTTAAGCCGAAAGATCACTTCTTGGCACCACAAATGATATGAACAAAGGTTTAACCCTCACAACTCAGAATCACAGCTCCTTAAGCCCCACAAATGCTGAACCTAAACTCAGAAAGAGGTTCCCTACTCACCACCAAGGCCAGCCCTTACTCACTCAAGTGTTTGGGAGAAGATTCAATGAAGAACAAGGAAGAAAAAGCCATTTGGCTCACAATGTGCAAGGTGACTAGCAATGAAACAGTACCAAAGGGCTGATCAGCCTCCAAGGGTCACGTAGGAATAGAATAACCTAGGGTTTTGAGCCCAAAAGTCATATATATAGCTCACTTAATATCAAACACACAGTATTAGCAAAAATAGCTACGCTTAGCATTTTAATCCCAAACTTAGGATTCTGAACCTACTCAATTTTATAATATTTATTATATTTTTCTTATATTTTTCGCAGCACCTTTTCGGTACGCGCTTTTCATAGCCAGTATCAGTTTCTGGCACCAGTTCTCATTATTTTAACCTGAAACTTGTTTTACAAGTCCTATATATTATTCTAGGAATTATCATGCACTTATTATAATTTTCCGGGATACTTTTTCGGTACGCATTTATACCGACTAGCAGAACCGGTATCTGCGCTTTTCGTCAGAAAAGCGACTTTCAACATTATTACTCACTTACTATAATTATTAAAGCCTCATAATAATTATTAGGGTCAATTATGAAATTATTTCCTAATTCTCATATTTAATTAATTAAATTCCTTAATTAACGGTGCGGGTTCTTACATTCACCCCACTTTTTTAGGATTTCCTAATTAAGTTCCTTATTTCCAAATTCTCATATACCTTGTCTGCCTGAAACATAGAGACTCGTAGGTATACTCTTGGGCATGTCCTAAGGACTTAGGGCTAGTGTGACAAGCTAAAGGAATTCATCAATCTCTGTGAGAGATTAGGTTATTCGCAGACTGGTGAAATCAGGATGATATTTATGGGACTCGGGAATCTATGCATAGTAAAGGAGTCATGAGATGGCCCGCACTTTAGAGTTCGTAAATGAAGATTCACTGTTTCGGCAAAAGCTAACTCTAGACCGCAGGGGTTGATACGTTTTCCTTGACCTAAGTCAATGGGACGAATAATCGAGATGAAAGGACAATTCAAACGGTAACCAATTAGGTAAAACAGGTTGATCATTCGATGAACTCAACTAGCTCTGCAACAACAAAGCATTGCTAGTGCTCTATGTTGTCATTAGATAGATTGGGCCTAATGGACCCAAGCCAATTTATGTCACTGGCTATGTTGGGCCTGATGGGTCGCACACAAACACCTTAAGTTGTCTTGAATTCTAGCATATGTGGTTTGGGCTCAATAAGGAAAATGGGCCTAAGTTGGATAAGCCCAAATATTGGGTCAAGAGAGAGTAGGTGGCATCATGGGTCAAGTTGAACTTGATCCATGATGTAACCTAATTAATTTAAATGTTAAATTATTAAAATTAATTTGAATTCTAATTTTGAATTTTGAATTTGAAATTTGAATTTATAAAAATAATTTGAATTCTAATTTTGAATTTTGAATTTAAAATTTGAATTTGAATTTAAATAAAATTAATTTTAATTTTAATTTTTAATTTTGAATTTGAAATTTAAATTTAAATATAGTCATTAAATTAGATTTAATGAAGATGGAGAAAATAAAAGAAACCAATCAATTAGATTGATTGACCAAAATTAAGGAAACCAATAAATTAGATTAATTGGCTGAAATTGGGAAAACCAATCAATTGGATTGATTGACCAAAATTAAGAAAATTAATTAATTAAATTAATTGGCTAAAATTTGGGAAATCAATCAATTAGATTGATGGGATAAAATTAAGGAAACCAATTAATTAAATTAATTGGCTGAAATTGGGGAAACCAATCAATTAGATTTATTGGATAAAATTAAGAAAATTACCCAATAAGATTGAGATTTGATGAAGGCGCTGATTTGAC
This sequence comes from Gastrolobium bilobum, assembly GCF_033153095.1. Classification (NCBI taxonomy): domain Eukaryota; kingdom Viridiplantae; phylum Streptophyta; class Magnoliopsida; order Fabales; family Fabaceae; genus Gastrolobium; species Gastrolobium bilobum. The sequence goes on along the minus strand of NW_026899620.1, from coordinate 32,639 downwards.
CTACTCTTAGTTAATGAGGCGCCACACACACACACACACACACACACACACGCACACACACACACACACGCACACACACACACACACACACACACACACACACATATATATATACATACATATATATATATAGGGGAGGGATCTTTTGACTCTAGAGTAAGACTTAAAACTCTTACTCCTCATCTCAACCGTTGATTTCCGTCCATCTAACGGTTACTATTTATTTAAAATAAACAAATAATTAATTGTTATAGATAACCGTTAGATGTACGGAAATCAACGGTTGAGATGAAGAGTAAGAGTTGTAAGTCTTACTCTAGAGTCAAAAGATCCCTCCCCATATATATATATATATATATAGCCCCTCTTCTTCCTTAGTTTTTGTAACTCTTCTTCTCTAATCTTCTCTACTGAAACCTTAGTCAACAAACACATCAGTGTGGCGACTATCTCTCTCTTAGAATAACCAAAGGCACCACTCAATCTCTATTCTTCTCTTGAGTCTAGCAACCTCCATTGTAGGATATTGGGCATTCGAAAAAGCGTTCTTCTCTTACAAGACAACAAGGTGGTGTGGATTTCCATCGGATGACTTGTGTTCTTCAAGTCTGAAGAATTGATGAAGAACGCATTTGATTAAGAATCATTATCTGAATAAAGGTAAACCCCTAACGTGTCTATTGCATGATTCATGGGTTGAACATGATTGAGAGTGGGCAAAGGTTGCTTGTTCCGCACAAAATTTTTAATTTTTTTCCTCTTTTATGCTCATGGCCTACAAAAGGCTACTTTCACTTAGACTTAGGTTCTTCCACTATAACTTGATCTTTGATCTTCTTTTGAACTTGGTTATAAGTTTTGATGGATTATGCACATGTTTGACTTGTTGAATTTTCTTTCCTGGACTTTGCTTTTATTGTTGTAAGTTACATCACTCTTGAGGTCTCTTTGTTTGTTATTATCAAAGCTCTTGCATCTTTTTATTCTTCTTTTTGAATGCATTAGTTCCACAAGGTTGACCCATGTTCAAATTTGTGTCGTGTTCGTATTAACAAAATTTGACATACAAAAAAATCTGTCTTGTTACATGTCAACCTACAAACATGAAATTTATCCACATTAATATTCTTACAGGTTATTCGTATTGTGACATGATGTGTCATGTCCTGTCAACACGACATTGGTGAAATCAATATTCAGTATAGTTGTTATTTGTGTCTTGTCATCTCACATGATAAGCAACCCACTTTGAGATTGACAGATTATGTGTCATGTCAATTAGTGTCAATCCACATAACAAGCGACACACTTTGAGGGCGGTGTATCATTCGTATCTTATAGTGTCAACCCACATAATAAGCGAGTCATGTTATAGAAAGTTTTTACTTGTTTTCAAATTTGTATCGTATTTGTATTGAATGTATTTATATTCGGATTAAATTTGTGTGTGTAATGTTAATCAAAATTAAAAATAAAATAAAATAAAATAAAATAAACTATTAAAGGACAGTCTCATTATTTCAAATGGGATTAGTGTCACATTCAAAGAATAAAGTGATACTTGAGCAAAGATTTTTATTTTTATTTTTTTTTAAAATCTTTGTAATATCATGCATGTATATTACATATTTTAATGTTTTAAACACAACCAAATCTTTACAGTTGCTTAAATTTCTATATCATGCGCAATTATAGTCGTAATATGCCTATAAATTTGCCTTAATATACGCGTTATTATTCTTAATGATTAAATATTGATACAGTCCTTGTGTTCTGAATAAATGAGGTATGTCTTAGGTGAAAGATCCAGAGATAAAATATATATAATATTTTAAAATTTATGATTTGAACTTGATGAATAATTTAAATTATTGTAATTTGGTAATTATATAACCTTGTGAGATGATACTTTATTACTTATTGACGACATATGCATTTGCCAATTTAGCAAAGAGCGTACTAAGCTAATCAATTACTATTAATGTATTATTAAATTTGGTAGTTAATTTTCAATTATGTATGGCAGTTAACCATTAAGGTATAATGTACCTAATACCTATAATTATATTGTCCTACTCTTCTTAACATGGGAGTAACTGATTTATAGAAGAATATATCTTGATCAACAGCCTCATTTTTATTTATTATTATTATTAGTAATGATAAAAATTTAGTCTTATACTCTGTTTGATCCTGCTGGATCGTAATTTATTTATTGACTAAGCTGTGATATAACTCTGTTTAAGCCCTAGTCTCTCTAACTAATTATTGTGCACAAACAATAAGCAGAGAGTCAAAAGAGTGTGCGTGAGCACAACACAATAATAGTTAGAGAGACTAGGGCTTAAACAGAGTTATATCACAGCTTAACTCTTTATTTATAGAAAAATTTACCGATAATGATAAAACTCATTCTTCATGTCCGGTGAAACCCATTAAATGAATCGAGAATATACTTCATATAAAAATGTACACAAATATCTTATTTTAAAATGGTTTGTATGCAATTATTATAACAGTATCAAGTTTAGATCTTCTAAAACTGAAGATGCATTTTAAAGAATCAAATGAATATAATAATTGTTAATGAATCAAGGGAGTAAGAAGGTGAGTACCATCTTGACACACTTCATTAAATAACTTTTGGCAATAGTTGACATAAATCTAATTATTAAATTGAAAATTCTCATAAAATAGACAAGTTCATAAAATTTCATATAATCTTTTTTTGATAAACAAAAATCTCATATAATTTTATTTTAACAATATATGCTTTGAACATAGGTAATTGATAATTATTAAAATATATAGTTATTAACATTTAATTTATCTAAAAACTGTATATCTATCGTAATCAAAATAATATCATATAGTTTAACAGATAGATTAATTAAAAGTATATTCTAAACAAAGCTATTCATGAAGTGTAAGAGTCCATTTTTTATAAAGTAATTATTCAGAAATTAAAAAAAAACTACAATTTCGATGAGCTTTTTTGCACGTCATCTCATATGCACATATTTGTTTGCAAAATCTTTTTTCGAAATTGAAGTGGCCAGTCCATAACACTATGAGAGTGATCGAAGAGAAGAATGCACAATGGAATAGAGTACAATATTGATGCCACTAAAACCCTTTTTATGCAACAAAGTTGAACCACTTCGTTTTCAAGGCCATCGATTAATAGTTTAATAGTGGCATGCTCCACATAGTTCTGTTTCTTGAATATTTCAATATGCAACCCTTTGAAGAGGAGTGTTGTCCTCTTGTGGTGTAACATCAAAAACGTGTCCTTACATTTTGCCTTCCATTGTTAGTGGTTTTTCATTGCTACTATTTTTGGGGCTACCCACATTCCATTATGAGCACTTTCAAATATATATATATATATATATATATATATATATATATATATATATATATATATATATATATATTCTTTATAAGAAGCACTTTTTTGAAAAGAAAATAATAATGTCATTGTAATATTGCTAGTCAGGACGTCATAATGACATGTATAAGAGCCTAAGGTCACCACTCAAAGGATTTTTCCTCATACAAAAGTTACTTAAATATAGCTTCTAAGTGGTAGAGAATATCCTCTCCCCCCAAAAAGGAAAGATCATCAAGCATATTCAATAAGAAGCAATTTAAATCCACATACTTTGGAGTGCTAAGCCTTATTCAAAAATCTTAAGCTAGTTGAGCTTATTTCCACATACTTTCGTTTTAACAAGCAATGTTGATTGCTCTAATCTACTCCCATATTATTCATTCCATAAAAAACTAAAAAGAGAGAGTTATATATGCGTTTAGATGTTTTTTTTTTTTAATAAATGGCTGAAAGTGTTTTTATGAAACTAGAAACAATAAGAAACATCAAGTAAAATTATTTATATTCTAATTGATAATTTCAAAAAAAAAATTGAAATTTATAACATTGGTTCATGAGAGGGGATATTTTGACTACCAAAAGTGTCCACTACTACCTTACTACCTATCAAATCACCATTGGATCAAAGAGAGGAAATGTTAAAAAGTTTTTGAAGAGAGAGAAAATGTTAATCCAATGGTGATTAGATAGGTAGTAAGGTGGTAGTGAAAACTTTTGGTAGTCAAAATATCCTCCCTCTTGGTTCATAACATGATATCACAGCTTCTACGACCAAACAGTTAAGAGTTTGTTCTTTGCCACTCCCATTCTTTTAATAATATACGGAATTTTAACACAGGGTAAGTAAGCTGGTGATGAAACTATTATCATAATCTTGTGTGATGGGCCTTGTTATAGATATGATAAAACGATACGCTATAATAGAAATACAGAATAAATCCCATAGTTTACGTTAATGCACATAAACTCTGAAAAACTTACCAGTGTTAAAGTAAATAGCATGATGAGTTTGATTTTGATATGATTTTGATACATTAACGACGTAAAATATTTTATTATCTAAATAAAATAATGTCATAATTCGATATTTTAGTTAATAATAAAAATGTGTTTAATATATGAGATATGTTATTTTGTCTATCCTTATTTTGTCTACCTTTGCCTGCCACTTTCAACATAGTTAGATTACAATCTCATCCAACAGTGAAAATTTACGATATAAAATAAACTTTTTTATGCCTTTCTCTCTCCCACTTCCTCCCACACTTTTTCTCTCTCTTCAATGGCGCTTCAGCATCAAAAAAGGGTGCAAACTTTTTTCTCAATTCTTCAAACCTAGTCATTGTTATGAGCAATTACATAACACATGTGGTATTCAAAAGATTAATCTTACCATAATGCATGTGGAGATATTTTGATGAAAAATAACCCAAAAGAAAGAAAGAAAGAAGAATGACAGATACATAAAGTTGGTAGTATGAGTCATTAACATTTTTGTGAGGGAGAGATGCTTTGACTTCGGAATAAGAATAACAAGATATTACTAGTCATCCCAACCGTTAATTTTTGTGCATCGACCGTTGTAATTTATTAGGGATTACTAATTAATTAATGGACATAATTCAATAAATTATTTAACCGCTAAATGCATTAAAATCAAGAATTAAGATGGAGGGTAAGACTTCTTATTCTTATACCAGAGTTAAAATATCTCTCCCCATTATTGTGATTTTTATTCTTTATACACACAAAAATATCTGTTTGAAACATATTGATCAGTCCAAGAGTTGTTGAGTTTGACTACACGTGGTTGAGCTTGGTCTAGTTGGAATATGAGATGAGTTTGCAATGGATCGAGGGATACTCCTGCAGGAAGGTTGTGTTGGTGCCAGAGAGGTGTGCTTAGCTAGGACAAATGGGAAAAAAATCCATAAGACACTTCAACGCTCAAGTCAATGTTTGATCAATGAACTTAAGTTATAATGTAAAAGATGATCATACGTAATGTTCTTTGAGCCTTCTTTATATGGTGATGACATTTATTTTCATTGGTGGACTCAAGTAGTTTTTGTATCCTATCATGTGTGTGAGATGCCTATTTGTGGGCTATGCCCCTTAGGCATAGTTGAAATAATGTATCTGTTGTTGAGGAGGCTTGGGAACTCTGAATTGTTGCTATCATAGTTGTATGTCTGCGCGATGACCTATACACAAGATGAACGCGTTTCCTCACTCTTCAAATCTTCATTATTGGGACATATGAGAGAGAGAGTAATATAAATGTTCCACAAAAATGAATGAGAGTAGAATATTTATAAAAGAACTACTCCATATTTTGGACTATATAACTTTTACAATCATCTTTTTTAAGTTGATGTATGTAAAACTAAAGATATGAGTGCTTATTAGATCAGATTCACTAGTAAAACTAATTACCCAAGACACAAATTATAGTTAAGCTTGTATAACCGAGTCAGTTTGAATCCAGAATTTATTGTGAATCCATAGTACATTTGTGCAAGTATCATATCCCAATTTTCCCACTTAATAATGTTAGAGAAGTAATATAAGTCTAAGATAAAGTTTTCATCATAATTAAAAATATAATATATAACTATTCATGTACATTTACTTAAACTTTGAGGAGAATTTCTCAACAATCTAAACCATATCCGATCCAATCATTCAATATTAATCAAGCAGTAAAACCCCACCTTATGTTCAGAAAGTTAAAAAATTTAAAAAAACAAAACAAAAATTGAAGCTAAGTTTGTGGTTAAATGTTATGATATTTTAAAACTTAGTGCTATTATGGCGGAATTATGGAGCATTTTAAAAGAAATACAAATGACTTGAGAAAATGGTTGAAGAAAGTTAGTAATAGAAAGTGACTCTTTAACAGCAGTCATGTGGCTTATTGGTGCAAGGGGTGAGTCGGCATTAGTCTCATCTTGTTACTCGTATACGGGCATGAATGAATAGAGAGTAGTCAGTAATAATAAAACACACGTCTAGAGAAGAAAACTGTTGTGCGGATTGACTGTCAAACTTTCCTTTGGTGAATCCGGATCAAGAGGACTTTTATATTTTTTCATCTCTCCTTCCTTGTATTTTCTTTTCGTACTTAGCTGATTTACATGATTTTGATAAAACTCGTTATATTTATCCTTTCTAGCCTGTTTTTGGAGTGTTTTTACCCCTTACATGATACCCAAAAAAAAAAAATTGTTAAGATATTTTACTCTTTTTCCTACACGACGAGCTTACAAAACTTTTCACCAAATGAAGGTACGTCTTGAGATCGTGACACGTGGCAACATTTATCTTCTCCTTGTTGCTTAGCCTCAACTCTTCTCCAATATCAGCATAGACGAATTGCATGTCCTCCACGCGCCTCTGCAACCAGCCGGACAAGCCTCTGATGTGAACATCTCCTTTGATTGCCACGTCATCATTATTAACCACGAACCCAGGAACTTTCGGCACCACATCATCCGAATTCACAATTCTCAGTATCCTGGTCCCACTTTGCTCCAATCGTTTCCTGAAGCTCTCGTTCCCCACGCGCGGCCCACCAAAAGAAACAACCGTCACCATTGGTGCTTTCTTGAACGTAGCGGTTATATCATACGCGCTGAGGATCGCGAGTGCGGCTCCAAGGCTATGACCCGTGAGGGTTATGCTGAGTGGCTCGTTCTTGTAAGTTTTGATCACTCTCCCAATCTCTTCTCTTACCACTTCTTGCAAACTAGCGCATGTGGTGGTTTTGGAAGTGTATAAGCTCAAAAACCCTTTTTCCACCATGGCACCACCACCTTCCTCCGCTGTCACATGATCCGGTAAATAAGTTAAGGTGGCGCGTAGATTTTCCAACCACTCTAAACACGTGGCTGTTCCCCTAAAAGCAATCACCACGTCACGTCTTCCAAGGCGAGTAATTTCTTTCTTGTTCTCACAAATTGCAACGTAACCAATCCAACTAGACTGAGTACATGTCCACTTGAACACTTTGCTTATCCATGCTGGCATGCAAATTCCACACGTGGCATGTAAATTTTTGGTTAATCGATATCCATAATTTGCCATGCTGCAACGTGTCAAAAGCGAGTTCTTCGAGTAAAGACACGTGGCATAAGTAGAAGATGAAGGGTCAAAGTCAAAAGATCGATAAGCAGCATCTACAAAGTGACCATATCTTAAGATTTCAAAGCGTAGGTTATCATCAAGAGGATCAAGCAAACCTTCCCAATGGTTGATTCCTTGGTATTGCTTCCACTTGTTGCCGAGTTTGGGATAGTTGCATTTTGCTGAGTGAGGGTTGAGAACACTCCATGATAACAAAGACTTGTTGAATGGTGAGATTGTGTTGGATTCAGGGGGTGAGAAAGTAGGGTTAGGTTTAGAAGAAGAGGATGGTGCACATGGTTGGATTGTCGTTGCTCTGATAGAAACCCTCATTATAGAGACTTTATGTATGTGATCCTCTCGTCCACTGCATTGCAATTTAAATATTTTCATGGCATGCATTTATAGTAGGAAGAGAAGAAAGTGGAGGGTGGTGGGATAAAAGAGAAGACTTAGAATAAGATATGGATCATAAAATATTTTCTAAAAAATATTATTTGATATATATGAATAATCATTATATATGTGGTAATGCGCAAAGAGATTGAGCTAGGAACCAAAGGAATTAGGCCAGGCATTCGATGCTCCCGTGCACCAAAGTTTTTCTTAATTTCTTGGGCTCTTCTCGTATTCTTAATCCAATTAGGCTTAAATAAAAGAGCACAAACCGAGACATAACTAATTAGCGGATGTCAGTTAGAGTTTCATTCTGTTAACTCATGATAGCAATTGATCGAAGCCTTCTCGACTTATTGGTTCATGATGGGAACTATGTTTTGTCATTCTCATGGTCCCTACCTATTCCCCCACGTTTCTCATGACCTACAGTTCTAATGGAAAATGCTGCATAACTACTTGATCAAAACTATCTGAGTGTTATCTTTGTGACTTTGTGTGCCTCTAGTGCATAACTATACTTTACTTTATTTGAAAATGTTCTGGACCGATATTATTGGATCTTAAAAAGGAATTTTTTTCTTCCTTTTTTTAACCTATTTTTTTTTTTTGTTTATATTTCCTTTGAGTCTTACTCGCTTTTTAGTAAAAAGCGAATTCTGTACTCTTGGTGCACCAAAATTTTTCTCTAAAAAAATCTAAAAATCAAAGAGCTTAGGTTAAAGTTTCTTGATACCTATATATATATATATATATATATATATATATATATATATATATATATATTACCATTAAGTTATTAGCATGCTGGTCAGTCAACTAGACGTAAGTTCAGATCTGAAAAGATATCCACACATCATCCTCTTTTCTCTTGAGAGATAGTTTGAAAAGTCTACGCTAGCTTCAACAAAGAGATTGTTGCTGATCATCAAGCCAGTTTGTTAACCCACATCTTCGTAAAGGAAATCACATTTGATCTGCACTTCGAGAGATAATTTTATGTGAAACCGAAACAATGATGATTTAACACATTCCAAACCACAAATGGTCTTATCGTTTCCGCTTATCAGAATTGCGCCTACAATGTCATCCGCAATAATTGGCTTACTAATTTGATGGATGGTGACAACAAGTACAAGCACAGGTTTTATTGGTTAGCCACAAATTAACCTATTAAAGAGTGTGTGTGTGTGTACGGTAAATTTGCACGGTAAGTTTTCTTTTTTAGTCATGTTAATAAGCATTTTGGCGTTGCAACCAAACGAGAGATATGTAGTGGTGAATATGTAGACATCAAATAAGTGAGCATATTTTCGATGCTACCGAAGTACCTATTCCATTACTATAAAAAAAATAAAAATGGAATGAGTAAAAATAATTATAAAAATAAAAGTAATGTAAATAAATTATTTTTTGGTTATATTTAATAAATGATCGATGTACCCACTGCTCGATACTCCCGTGACATTATAAATATTTTTCTAATTATAAGAAGCATACTTTCACTCTTACTAAAGAAGAGAGGTAATCAACCAATAACCAAAGGTTTCAAATTCGTATAATGTAAATAGAGAAAATGGTGTTATAAGAGCCATTTCTATATAAATTTGACAATACTTAAACCAGATTAATTAGATGGATCGATTGGGATGCCAAAAAGTTGAAAAGAATATTTGTTGTTTCATTGATAAAAGAAAGTCATTGATTGAATTTTTTTTAGCTAGGCACAGCCTATATAACTCTAAATAATTTTAAAGCCAGAAAAGGCCACAATACGGTAAAATTATTTTCAAGTGCACATGTTGTACCTTAGTACATTCCAATAAATACGAGGTCAATTCGAGAATCACAGTTAACTTTTAGGAATTAATTGATTTTTTTTTTGTCTAGTTAGGCAAAAGTTTAAGATGTAAAACTAATTGGTTCACTTTTCTGCAGTTGCATAAGTTATCTGCAGTAAGCCTAATACGACGTTGTTTTGAGGCAGAAATCATAGCGTTTTTTAAATTTTAATTTATTTCAGAGTTATAATAATTTTTATATTTATAATTTTTTAAGATTTCAATACAAAAGATTGTCATTTTGGGAATAAATACAGATAACTTATCTGCAGTAACTGCAGAAATATTTTTTCCAAAACTAATTTATCAAATGTGTGTTTTTTTTGCTTTAATGTTTCTACAGTGAATGTATATAAATTATCTACATTCGCTCTCAAAACTACGTCGTTTTAGGTTGAAAAATTAAAAATTATGATGAAAAAGACTATTATAACCCTAAAATAAATTATAATTACAAAAATACTTTGATTTTCCCCTCAAAACGACGCCGTTTTGGGCTCAATGTAAATAAGTTATCTACATTGACTGTAGAAAAGTGAACTCGCTTTTTTTATGGGTAAAAAATTTCTCTAGTCAATGAAAATAAATTATCTTCGGTGAGCCTTAAACGACGTCGTTCTGGGGCGAAAATCAAGATGTTTTTGTAATTCTAATATATTCACGACGTCGTTTTGGGGCGGAAATCAAAATATTTTTGTAATTCTAATATATTGCAGGGTTATATTAGTCTTTATCATTATAATATTTTAATCTTATAACTTCAGAATGACGTTGTTTTGAGCTCACTGGAAATAACTTTATCTCCGGTGACTGGAGAAATATTTTTCCCTTTTTTTATTTATCAAAATAAAAAAATTATCAAGTGTCTGCTTTATTTTTTTAACAAAAGCTGATTTTCAAATCATTCCACCACTGCGTAGCTTTGCATCTTTGCTTTCTCTTTTATTGGGAAGATTTATTTTATGTGCATCTTAATAATCCCCATTTAATAAACATTATTAGAATAATGAGATAGGTTATATTTGCAACTTCTTCTTCTTTTTCATACAATTTCTTACACCCACCTTGCTATGGTTATATTTGCAACTTCTTCTTTTTCATTTTGTAATGGTTATTTTAATTTTGATTAAACGATAGTAAAAGATTGTAAGGAAAAAAAAATGTTATAATCATATCTTCCTCTAAAATTATTTGTTTCTTTAGAATTTCCCGACAATTAGGCTTGGTCACTACTGTTGGCAGACAGACTCAACGATATGTAGAAGGATGAGGCACTTTGAGTGGTCTTATGGAGCACAAAATTCATTGCTTTCTTTATCACAGAATATCCAGCAGGAATATGCAGGGTTGTTTGATATTTTATATATTAGGATAATTTGATTTATTTTTAATTAATCAATTCGATGATAATTATGTTATTTAAGATATTGATATTTTTACTTTTTCAAATCTATCTTTAATAAGATATGTAGTTTAAAAAAAATTATATATATAGGATAGAGCTATATTTACAAAAATTTTGTTTACAAACTATATTATAGGTTACACTATATACTTCCAGTGTACATAGTGTAATTTGCAAAAATTTGTAAACAGATCATTTTCCATATATATATATATATATATATATATATATATATATATATATATAGATTTTTATTATCTTCGAGTTATAAATACCATTTAAGTATTCTTTGTAATTGAAATTATTGCCTAATTGGTTATAAATATTTCTCTCTTTACGAGAACATTTGAAGCTTGAGTCAAAGAAGCACTTCATCGTGAAACAACACTCTAAATTTGTTTAATTAGAAGAGGGTATCTTACCAAAAAAATAAAAAATAGTTTAGGAGTTCAATTAAAGGAGATATAAGAAGAAAAACTTAGAGCTATGCTATCAACCGCTATTGACTTCAAGATACCCTCTGAAACATTATTCTTCAAATAAAAAAATGGATCTATTTAAATCATGCCCGTAAGCGATTCCATAAATATACTTTAGAGCACTTTTAGGTAGAAACTTGAATGTTAAATGTAACGCTCGGCCTTGTTAAATGTAATGCTCTGTCTTCACTCGCACACTTCCTGAGAAAGTGGAAGGAGGTCACTCATCCTAGAATTGTTCCAAGTCAAGAACACTTAACTATGAAGTTCTTCTGTTCTGGACTACCGAAAAATAGATGCATCTTGTTAGTATCGGTTGTACCAATTAATTCTTATAAGCTATCCTGAACTGTACAGTCCTATACCTGCACAGTCTCTGGAATCCCTATCTTTCGGGTGTTGACTCGATTCATTCATGTACCCCCAGCTGCAAGATTTGGCATGAGCCGCTTATTGTTCGTGCCTCTTTTACACCGGCGGTCACTCCCTGCCCTTGGGATGTTACATTAGACCTCCTTAGGGAAGTTTGAGTGTACCACCATTTGTTGGTGAAGTTTGATCATTTGTAACCTATTATTTACATAGTGGAAGTTTGATTCTGGACAAGTGTCCTGTGAGTTTTTACTTCTTCACATTGAAGAAGGTTTTTCCCAAATTAAATAACTTGACTGTGTTTTTCTCTATCTCTCTCCTTTGCACATTTTCTTACTTTCGCTGTGTTGATCGACCTGGTGACTTAGGCTGACCTATGATTGTGATTGATGAGCTCCGAGCTCAATGTTTGACTTGCGACACGCTTCCGTGTCGAATTGAGGGAACCAAGTTCCCAATAGTGGTATCAGAGCCCTGATTCAAAGGGTTCTGAAGGAGACGAGATGGAGACCAGTGGAATTTCACATGACAGAGACATGCTCAAGTTGACTACAGACAACTTCACATACTGGAGACCTATGATGGAAGACCATTTATACTGCAAAGACATGTATGAACCCATCTTGAATGCAACAAGACCTCAAGGAAAGAACGAGAGGGAAGAGAGATCTTGGAATCGAAAGGTCGTGGCCATGATCAGGAAATATGTTGATAAAAGTCTCTTTGAGCACATGTCTGAGTCCAGGAATGCATACGAGTTATTGATGAAATTAGAGTCCATGATTCAGAAGAAAACTCCCAGGAACAAGGCATACCTAGTTCACCGGCTTGTGAAACTGGAATACAAGGACGACATGAACATAATTGAACACCTCAACACTTACAAAGGTATTGTAAATCAACTTTCTAAAGCCGAGATGAAATTTATGACGAGATGTAGGTTCTACTGATTTTGAGTTCACTGTCAGAAAGTTGCGATACTCTGATAATTACTTTAAATAATTCGGTTCGTAATGGAAAGTTGACAATGGACATCGTGACCAAGTTTCCAACAATTAATGTATTATTTTCGTTTATATAAAGGAATATAACTTATCCTAATCCCAACCCAGCAAATCCAAATCCTCGCTATTTTGGGAAGGTTTTGCGTTTCTATATTTGGTTACTTCATCGTTAAAAGTTTAATTATTAGGTTGATGACATCACATGTATAACCGTCCCACGCTGAAGAAGTTGTTTTATGATGTGAAAGCTCAAATAAAATCTTCGTATAAGATGCTAAAAGTTTCTAGTGTGAAAAGGGTTAGACACTGACGTTAAAGCGGTAAGGAATTTGGTTTTTTTAATTAGATATTTAGAGTTCGAATGAGAAAATGGTTTTAGGAGAGTCATCATCCCTGAATTTGACATCGACCGTACTTAAACTCAACTAATTAAATAATTATTAAATCATTGAATATAAAAAAAGAGAGTCAAATATCATATATATATATATATAATCACTTTTTATGCCATTGTAAAAAATAAGATCTCCTACTGCAGACACAGATCTTGAAATGAGATCCATTATTTAATTAAAAAAAATAAAATGAAAAGCACGACAAAATAGACATTTATTTTACTTTATAAATATACAAAATTAAATAAATAAAAAATGATGTCGCACAAGAGATCATTAGAATAAGATTGAGTGTTACAACTCAATATCTTATTCTAAATCTTCTTTTTTATCCCACCACCCTCCACTTTCTTCTCTTCCTACAATAAATGCCATGAAAATATTTAAATTGCAATGCAGTGGACGAGAGGATCACATACATAAAGTCTCTATAATGAGGGTTGCTATCAGAGCAACGACAATCCAACCATGTGCACCATCCTCTTCTTCTAAACCTAACCCTACTTTCTCACCCCCTGAATCCAACACAATCTCACCATTCAACAAGTCTTTGTTATCATGGAGTGTTCTCAACCCTCACTCAGCAAAATGCAACTCTCCCAAACTCGGCAACAATTATAGTGACATAATATTCTCCCTCGATTTTGTTATAATTATTTGGTTTTCACTCACAGGTACCCATATGAACTTGTCATAAAGGAGAAATAGATGATGTTCCCCCTAATAAGATAAAGTTTGTCAATATGAAAAGGCAGCCATATGAACTACAGCTCGAGGAGATCACCGTTCAAGCCTCAAACAAGTTGAGAATCAAGTGTAAGGTGAATGGGCTCGGTTATGACTAGTGACAGGTGAATTTGACATAGTTTCACTAAGGTGAATAATGATGATCTTTCCAAGGGAGTGATGGAGTATCTATATAGAGTGGGAAAAATTCTCTCACCTGTAAAAATGTGATATCATAACTATTTTTCACCAAATGATAGTAGTTCATTTGGTGCATATGAATTGAGCAGGTGCGGGTGAGAGCATATCGATCAATCCCAGTATCATTTTGCGAGGGATTTAAAACTTTAATCCTGAACTCACCCTTAACAAGATTGCTTCCCGTGAAGGATATAGGTGATTTCTCCAAAAACAGTCATAACTATTTTCCAGTCATATGGACCCCACAATGGTGTGAGGTTGCATAACTCCTCATGTGTATAGTCACGCGCATGCATAAGAAGTGTGGACTGTGGGGTAATCACGTCACGTGTAAAGAGGGTCTATACGCCATCAGGTACTTAAATGTTTTGTCGGGCGGTCAATGGGACGGCTGGCCAAGGCCATACGGCCAGTTCAGAACACCATGTAATCTCATGTCGTTCATGTAACTACAAAGAAGATACAAAGAAGCAAATTCATGTCGTTCATGTAACCACACTGAACATAACAGAATGTAAATAGTTCATCACAAAGTTATAAATGCTTGGTTTGAATAACTATACTAGTGAAGGACTCTATTTTCTTCTATATTTTCTGGAAACCAGGTTGGAAAGGAAGGTGGTGTGCTGAAGAGAACCTCCCCTTCAATAGGTTGGTTCCTTCCTTGTAGTCCCTTTTTTGTTTCCAATTTCGTGACTCATTATCTTAGTGATGTTTCAGTAGTGTCTGTAGAATTTTTTGGTTGTGGTGTGGTTCTTTGTTTTCCAGCTATGCATATAAAGTAGAAGAAACTGTTGGTTGTGGTTGTGTTTTTGTTTGTGTCAATGAGCTCATTATACATTAAAGAAAAAAAAAGTTTAAGAATCTACATGAGAAAGTGGATGAAACCAACAAATCAACAATGACAATTGTTTAACTAAAAATTATTCAATTAAAGTTCAGTGACAGTTACAATTTCACTAAAAGAGAGAGAGAAAATTAGATACCATCTTAATAAAAATATATAAGCTGAAAATGACAAATGTAACAATGCATATCTTCCAATGCAATCAAGAAAAGGGCGTGTGATGTATTGGTTTTTATTATATTATGATCAAAGAAAGGCCCAAGCACGATCTTAAATCTCTAGGAAGATTTGTCTAGAACCCAAACATTGACAACAAACCACCACAATTTTATCGGAAGATATTAGTATATGTATAAAAGGAAAGAAGCAATAATTATTTCAAAGAAAATGAGTTTGATACACTGTTCAGTTTTTAGTAATTGTAAAGAGTTAATAACTTGAAGGAAAAAAATGAAATTAGAAAGTGACAGTTTTAGCACAATTTGAAAAGAGGTATATAAATAACTCCTCTTTACAATAAAGTGTGTATAAAATTTTATCATTGTTAGATATTTTCAATTAAATTATAATTGTGTATTAGAAATGTCTGAGTCTTTTCATTTTCTTAGTGTCAGATAGAAAGTCTAAGGGTTTTTCAAGTGTGATGTAATGGGCATGTGGTGGCTGCATTAAAGTTGTTTAATGAATTTTTTATTGTTGACATAATAGGTCATTTAGTGATGGAGTTATGTGGGTTTATTAGTGTAATGTGTCTCTTCAGTTTACATGTCTTTTCATTTTCTTACTTTAGTCTTGTATTGCTTATAAGAGGCTTATTATTGTTATGATACAGCATATGAAAAAAGCATCCCCTCTTCCAATATTGTATTCCGTATATTCTACATCCTACTTCTATAACAGTGGTATCTGAAAGTTCGAAATGGCCTTGAAGGCCGATGCATGCAAGAGGGAAAAACAAAATTTTTCTTTGCGGAATATACATGCACATCAAGATCATGCTTTAGGAAAGCATGATGTTACCTTGTTCGTGAAATCACCAGATGATCAAGGCAAGTCTGAAGGGTTCAGACCCTCTAACGTTGATCCACACCACGCACTCGTCTAGGTGCAAGAACTCCTTCTTGTGAAGCCACCGGATGATCACCACAAAGAGGCTTACTAGGCGCTCTATGTATGAAGATGGAGGCTAGGTGAAAGTGTTTGAAAGAGTGAAGCTCTCAATGTGAAAGCTTCACAAGTGGCGCAGGAGAGAAGAGAGAATAAGCTAGGCTTTTCAGAAAAAACTCTTGGAGGAACAACTGATCACTTAGGCGCATAAGAGGAGAGTATTTAAAATAAAATACCAATCAGATTTTTCTCCCAAAAATCTGATCATTAGGCGCCAGATTGGAGAGAGAGAAGTGGAGCTGTTTAATTTCAAAAATTGCTAACAGGCTCCTGGAATATTCTCTTGAGAATTGGTTCAAAACCTATTCAAAATTCTGATCAGAAATCTTCATAAGATCAGCTATATGGTGCGCCCCATATAGCCAAAAAGGTGACCAGATACATCTGAGTAGTTGCATTCAAATTTGAATCAACTCACTCAGATTTTCTCCCAACTGACTGAATCTTCTGGAGCTGATTTTGATGAGCAAATCTTGCTCACCAACAGCCCAAATCAGCGCCATATATAGCCTTGGATATGTCCAAAAGATTCTCTCATGATACTAGTGATTTGTTCCAGCAAGATCTCATCTTATCCTTTTGTTATGAAACAAGCTTTCATAGGCAATTCAAATTCAAATTCAAATATTTGAATTCAAACATTCAAATATTCAAATTCAAATGTTCAAACATTCAAATTTCAAAATTCAAATTTCAAAATTCGAATTCAAAATCCAAATTTCAAATTTCAAATTTCAAATTTCAAATTCAAAATTCGAATTTCGAAATTCAAATTCAAAATTCAAAAATTCAAAATTCAAAATTTCAAAATTCAAATTTCGAATTCCAAAATTCAAAATTTAAATGTTTGATAATTAATTTAACTAATTAAATTAATTAGTGATGTCTTGGACTATCCAAGCCCATTACAATGATCCATGCGCCCTCCACCCCTTTAAGTGGAGTTCCAAACAACTTCTTGGGCTAATAACTATTATTAGGCCCAATACCTTTAATACTAGAGCATCTAGACAATTAGGTGTTTGTGTGTGACCCATTAGGTTCAACTTAGCCACTGACATAAATAGGCTTGGGCCCAATAAGCCCACAACTTATCTAATGACAACACAAAGCACTAGCAATGCTTGTTGCCCCAAAACTAGTTAGATTAATGATTTGATCATCCTATTAAACATATTTGGTTGCCGTATGTTTGTCCCTTCGTCTCGGTTACCTTCCCATAAAACCTAGGGTAAGGAAACGCATCAACCCTTGTGGTTTAGGGTTAGCTTTTTATGAAATAGGGAGTCTTCAATTTACTGACTCTAAAGGCAGATCATCTTATGATCTCTTTTACTATGCATAGATTCCCGAGTCATTGTAAATGTCATCCCGATTTCTCCGGTTTAAGGATAACCTAATCTCTCACAGAGATTTGACGAATTCCTTCAGCTTATTACCCTAGCCTTGTGCCCTATCAGGACAAGCCCAAGAGCATACCTATGAGTCTCCATGTTTCAGGCAGACGAGGTATACAATCAAGGCATGCCTTCTAGAACACAGTCTAAGTGATAACTCCTGGTCTGAGGAAAGACATACCCAAATATATAGAGATTACTCTAATGATACTATCTGTGAGATTTCCTCATAGAGTCTCTTTGAGGGTCCGTTCAGTGCGAGCTATACCCTTATAGGTCCACTCACGACTTTAGCTAAGACATCTCCATATCTGTAGCACATGAGGTCTATACCTTGTATCCATATACAAGTAGATAAGTCGTGCTAGTCTTACCCGAGATTACTGACCCCATTCTCAGTATCTCTAGACTAGGAACATAAAATTAGGAATAAACATCCGGTATTCTTGAATCCTCATGATTGTGATCTCATCACAGATACTCAAGAGATACCTATTTTATTCCACGGGGTTTATCAAGTTATTCATAATATATTAACATTAATATCGAGACATAATTATGAAACAAGATAAAGAGTGCTTTTATTTATTTGAGACAATATTAAAAAGGTCTACATCTATGTCCTTATTTAATCATAAGATTGTCTCTAGGACACCCAAATACTAACAGTATCAAGAGCCGATAGTTGGTAAGTTAAACACCTGAGAGAGTAGAGTTGTAAAAAGAGTCAAGACAACTGATTTGGGTTTCGTACAAACAGCAATTTCGCGATGGTCACTATGACTATTGGAGCATGCTAATGGAGAACTTCCTTCGATCCAAGGAATATTGGGATATTGTTACCAATGGCGTTGTTGAACCAGCAGAAAGAGATCAGCTGACAGCAGCTCAACAGGCAGTTCATGAAGCGACAAAGTTGGAGGATTTGAAGGCGAAGAATTATCTCTTACAGGCCATTAACCATGCTATCTTGGAAACCATTTTTTGTAAAGAAACTTTTAAGGATATTTAGGAATCTATGAAGAAGAAGTATCAAGACTCTACAAGAGCAAGGAGGCAGCAGCTTCAAGCGTTATGCTTAGAATTTGAAACACTTCGAACGAAGCTAGGAGAATCTATTGCAAACTATTTATCTCATGTGAAGACCATTGCTAATAAGATGAGAATTTATAGAGACACAACATAAGAAATCATTGTGATTGAAAAAATACTTCGATCCTAAACACAAAAATTTAATTTAATTTGTTATTTGTGCTATAGAAGAATCTAAAAATATAGATGACTTTTCACTTGATGAATTACAAAGCTCGTTGTTGGCGCATGAACAAAAATTCAGACAGGAAGATGCAGATGATCAAGCATTGAAAGCATCATCAGAAAATCACTTGACACCAAAAGGAGGAGGCAAAAGCCGAGGAAGATGAAATAAAGATCGTAGCAACCAACAACAATTCTAATTCCAAGGTAATCATTCCCCTCATGATTCTCAAGGAATAGGAAGAGGACAAGGAGGCCACCATTCGACCAGTTATAAAACAAAGTCTGCAGACAAGTCCAATGTTGAATGTTATAGATGTCATAGGTATGGCCATTATGCATCAAAATGTAGAACTTATTTGAATAAGAAAAATGGAGAAAGTACTAACTTTGTATAAAAAGAAGGAGAAGAAGAAGTATCTCTTTTGATGGTGTGCCATATAAATGAAGAAACTCAACACAACGGTATTTGGACACTAGCTATATCAACCACATGTGTGGAGATAAAAAGGCATTCTTTGAGTTAGATGAGTCTTTCCGCAACACCGTCAAATTTGGCGATAACTCCACAATATTTGTCATGGGAAAAGGAAAAGTCACTCTTCAAACCAAAGAAAACTTAGGGGTACGAGATTTTTATAAAAATGGATTTTGTCGAATTCAAGATGCAAAGCTGGGATTAATTGCAAAAGTCAACATGATGAGAAATCGAATGTTTCTGTTAATTCTTCACAATATTGTGCATTCATGTTTTTTGCAAGATTGAAGGATGTAACTTGGCTATGGCATTTCAATATGGGTATCTCAATTTTGGAGGATTGAAGACACTCCAACAAAAGAATATGGTGATCGGCTTTCCTCAAATTACTATGCTATCAGAAGTTCGTGAAAACTGTGTTGTTAACAAACAACATCATAACCAATTTCCACATCGAAAATCATGGAGAGCAATGAAGACATTGGAGCTAGTTCATTCAGATATCTGTGGGCCAATAAATCTATCTTCTATTGAAGGTAAAAGATATATAATTACCTTCATTGATGATTACAGCCGAAAAAATTGGGTTTATTTTTTGCAGGAAAAATCTGAAGCTTTTGCAGCCTTCAAAATTTTAAAACACTTGCTGAAAAAGAAGCTGGCAATCCGATAAAAGTCTTTCAGACTGATCTTGGGGAAGAACACAACTCACTTGAATTTGCAAATTTTTGTGAGATGCATGGTGTAACACCCCGTATATATCCGGTAATGTTATCATATCATCATATTAAGTTGCGCTTAATTAAAAATGCGGAATATCTTTTTCTTTTCATTTATGACGTCATTATCATTACCAACTTGCTTAATTAATCATTTAAATAAAATCATGCCTGTATGTAATTTGCAAAAGACAGCTAACTGAATACCTCATTAATTAAAATAACAAATATAAGTCTCTAGTCACGGAACTACAACATGTAGACCGGACAACCTACTAAGTTATACAACTCAACTCAAAGTACTAACATAAAGTGGCGTGGACAAACCCCATGCTCACCCAAATAAGGCACAAGCCCAACAGAAGTCTCAACATCAACAGCATAATAATAAGGCGAAAAACATAAACAGCATCCAATCCAGACATGACAACATAAATATAACAGCAATATCATCAGCTAAGCTCTGGCCTCCTGCAGAGGCATCAGCCCCCATAATACCTGAACCTGAAATAAGCGCCGCCAAACGTGGTGTGAGATCTCTAAACAAGAAATCTCAGTAAGACAAGGGGTCCTCAAGGGTCTTCCACCCCAAGCTCACTCACATGTGCAATATAAGTTCTAAAAGCAGTAATTCAATATCAGTTCCAAAATCAGTGCAATACAACAGATATTCATGTCATGTGTGTCAGAACTATTCTACTGATCAGAGAAATGCAGGAATACGTCTATTACCCACATAAATACCAGCCCATGCTGTATCCGCCCACAGGAATACCTCATGGCTTCCTGTTTAGAAAGAACACCACATACATATCATATAGCATTTGCACTTAACAGTTCAATAGCATTTCAGCAAAACAATACATGAAAACACATCATGCGTATAACCATCCCCCCATGGAGTATAGTGGAACAGACAATGGCTAAACCGAGGACACGAAAGCTTACCTTGCAAGCTAGCTATCCAAGCCAAGAGTCCAACCAATGCTGAAAGTCCAAACATAGCAGAATCACAATCTGATTTGGACCAGCAAGTATATCAATACACATAGCTCATAAGCATAAACATAAAGACAACGCTTCTCTTTTTACGTTTTACGTCTTTAGGCTCCTCACAAAGCCTCAAGCCCTTAATCACTTGAAGACGTTGCCATCTGCATCAGTCTTTTTCTTAAAGACCCATTTACATCCAATAGGAACTATTCCTTCTGGATGTGGAACCAAGGTCCATACCTGGTTTTGATGCATCGAGTCTATTTCAGACCTCATGGCCTCAAGCCATTTGGAGGAGTCAACATCCTTGACTGCCTCCTCATAGTTACAAGATTCATCATCCTTAACAGTTTGCTGATTCTCAATCACATAACCGTACCTCCCAAGTGGTTGAATAACCCTAGTAGACCTACGAAGTTGTGTGTTTACTTCTACATTGGAGAATGTCGCCTGCGGAGCAGAATCGGGTTCGTTAATCTGTTCTTGTGGGCTTTAAACTTCTTCAAGTTCAATTTTACTCCCACTAGCTCTTTGAGAGAATATCCTTCTCTAAGAACTCAACATTTTTGGACACAAATACTTTGTGATCATCAAGTGGGGAAAAGTAGTATCCCTTAGTACCTTTTGGATACCCAACAAATAGACATTTAGTACTCTTACCACTAAGCTTATCTGATGTCAACGCTTTGACATATGCTGGAGATCCCCAAACCTTGAGGTAGCTCAAGTTTGGTCTCCTACCAGTCCATATCTCATATGGAGTGGTCTGAATAGATTTAGAAGGTAACCTATTCAGAAGGTATGCTGCAGTGCTTAAGGCATATCCTCAAAATGATTTTGGAAGTTCTGTCTCACTCATTATGGACCTAACCATATCCAATAAGGTTTGGTTCCTCCTTTCGGATACATCATTTTGGTGTGGCATGTAAGGCGCAGTAAGCTGTGAGAGAATCACATTCTCCTTTAGATAATCTTGAAACTCGTTGCTCAGATATTCGCCACCACGATCTGATCGTAATGTCTTAATCATTTTGCATCATTGTTTCTCTACTTCACTCCTATACTCCTTGAACTTTTCAAAGGCCTCGGATTTATGCCTCATCAGGTATACATACCCAAATCTTGACCTATCGTCAATAAAGGTATTAAAGTAGGAATATCCACCTCTAATCTCGACAGACATTTGACCACATATATCAAAGTGAATGAGTCCTAATAACTCTCTATCCCTATGACTCTCAAGCCTTTTGGGCTTGGTCTGATTAATTTTCCCAGCTAGACAAGACTCACAAGATCCATAGGATTCTAAATCCATGGAATCTATGTATCCGTTTGCATGTAGCCTAAATAATCTTGTTTTGTTTATGTGCCTTAGTCTACAATGCCAAAGATAGGATTAATTATCTATCATAGGTCGTTTCACATTCACATTGAGGACTTTATTTTTCATTTATAGAACATATAAGCCATTTACCAAAGAAACAGTAGCAAAAACAATATCATTCAAAATGATAGAAAATTCACCACTCTTAATAGTAAATATAAAACCATCTCTAAACAAGAAATAGAAATAATGTTTCTAGAAATGTTAGGAACATAAAGACAATTCTTCAAATGCAACATAAGGCCCGTAGGCAAAACAAGGTCAACATCTCAAATAGCCAATGCAGCAACTCTTGCTCCATTCCCAACTCGAAGATCCACCTCATTCTTGTCAAGCTTCCTCGGATTCCTAAGCACCTGCAACATATTGCAAATGTGAGAACCACAGCCGGTATCCAATACCTATGAAGCCGGGTTAGCACAAGAAAAATTAACCTCAATCATTTAAATACCTGAGGTAGAAGCATCATTGTGCTTCTTTTCCATCACACCCTTGATGTAGTCAGGACAGTTCCTCTTCCAATGACCTTTCTTGCCACAATGGAAGCACTCAGCGTCATTTTTGTCCTTTCCCTTACCTTTGGCCTTGCCTTTTTTCTTATTGGACTTTCCTTTGGGCTTAAGAGGATTGGGCTTCGCAAGCTCTTTCATTTTACCATTATCCTTGGTCTTGGAAGACCCACCAATAAGAAGAGCTTGGGTCTTATCCTTTGTGATAGACACCTCAGCAGTAGTTAACTTGCTTAACAACTCAGGCAATGTAACATTCTTCGAATGCATGTTATAGTTCATAATGAACCCACTGAAAGAAGAAGGAAGCGATGATAGAACTAAGTCATTAATTAATTCAACATCCATTATGAAGCCTAGACCCTCTAACTTCTCAATGAGCGCTATCATCTTCTGGACATGGCTGTTTACAGACATGCCTTCAGTCATCTTGCATAGGAACAATTCCCTAGAGGTCTCATACCTATCATGCCTACCCTTCTTATTATAAAACTCCTTGAGATGAAGGATAATAAAGGGGGCATCCATATGCCCGTGCTGCTTTTGCAGCTCGGGTGACATGGATGCCAACATGATGCAACAAGCCAACACATTATCATCCATGTGTTACTTATGGGCCTCGAAGTCAAATTCTATGAACCCACATTCCCCTTCCTTAGATGCAATAGGTAAAGCAGCGTCAAGGACATAAGTAACTTTTTTGGCCCACAGAATAATTCTAACGTTCTGATACCAGTCCATGAAATTAGGACCGGTCAACTTGTTCATTTCAAGAATAGTACGCAGAGACAAATGACCCGACATATTAAGCTAAAAAGCATGTAAAAATAACATAATTAATATTGTTATAAATAGACCATATTATTAAAGTCTTCAAATAAATGGCTCTTCCCACTATTTTATCTAAGTCAATGACCCTTATCTCTATTGTCTTAGGGCTATTCTTCTTAAGAATTTCCGTAGTGGGTTAAGAGAACGACTGTTTCCTTTAATCCCCATCTGAGACCGCAAGATCAAATTAAACGATGGGTTGATCATTATCAACAGTATCTCATACCTTCTCTTAACATCAGGTTGACAACTCCTTGTCACTTAGTGGTGCATCTCATGCAACCAACCTGGCATTATTGCCCAAGTACATAAGCCCGGTTGAGCGTGTACTTATGCACTCGTTCAAGCACAAACCACCATCCTAAGTGTCTCTACACTTCAAGCACTCATCTTACCCAACGAAATAGTGGGTCCCAACTAAGTTGTACAGCACCACCACATCGAAGGGTTTCAATTTGTATCGATGGTGGGAGGCAATCATACACTTAATAATTATTCCTTTTAAGGGTTCCTTTTATTTTTATTAGGGATTTACCAAGTGTCATCAAACACGCATATTGTACTATCATGCTAGTCCTTGCCCTATGTCATACATCTACAACATACTATACTAGTCGTTTTTTAACATGCATAATAGAAACATACATACGCAATTTTATGACATGCATACTAGTCGCTTTGACATACACGCATACATTCATAGGCATAATAAATCACATTTATTTTGGGATATTCATGGTACTCATGTCATCTTCTCCCATCATGCTCCTTAAGTTGCAGCTCCTCCACGGACTCCTTCATGCCTAAAACACCACTAGCCTAATTTCTAATTACATATTAATTCAAGAAACCCCAAGTTACATTTGGGGGAGTAAGGTGAGAAAAGAATTTACACAAAAGTAAAAGAAAGACAATGTATACAAGCCTTATTTATCAAAATTAAATTACAACGATTTAAAATTTAATTTTGGGCACCATGACCATCCCCTTCCTTTATTTGCACCTGAAAAGTTAGTAATCAAACAAGCGCAAAAATATACAAAATATGTGCTATGCTTTTACATGGACATATTAACATTTAACATTTCAAAAAATTCAAAATTTTATACAAACATCTTTTTTTTATCGAATAAAAAATTAAAGATCAAATCTTTATTTGATCAAAATGTCAAAGATCTTATCTTTAACCAACAAAATGCAAAGTTCACATTTTTAACCGATTAAAACGTCAAAGATTAAATCTTTAACCAACCAAAACATAAAGGTCACATTTTTAACCGGTTAAAACGTCAAAGATCAAATCTTTAACCAACCAAAACATAAAGGTCACATTTTTAACCGATTAAAACATCAAAGATCAAATCTTTAATGAACCAAAATGTAAAAATCGCATTTTTAACCGAACAAAAGTACACTAACTTGTCAATAGTAAAGAAACAAGCTCTGATACAACTTGAAAGTACCCTTTTGTAGGCCATGAACATAAAAGAGGGAAAAATTAAAACATTTGTGCGGAAGAAGCAACCTTTTCCTACCCTCAATCATGTGCAACCTATGTATCATGCAATAGATATGTTAGGGGTTTAAAGTTGATACCTTTATTCGGATAACTATTCCTGATCAGATGTGCTCTTGATCAATTCTTCATACTTGAAGAACACAAGTCCTCCGATGGAAATCCACACCACCTTGTTGTCTTGTAAGAGAAGAACGTTTCTTCAAATGCCAAATATCCTTCAATGGAGGTTGCTAGACTCAAGAGAAGAATGGAGAGTAGGTGGTTCCTTTGGTTATTCCAAGAGAGAGAGATAGCTGCCACATTAATGTGTATTGGCTAGGGTTTCAGTAAAGCAACTTGTTATACGTATTTGGTTATCGCATGAATTGTCCTTTCATCTTGATTATCCGTCTCACTGACCTAGGTCAAGAAAAATGTATCAACCACTGCGGTCTAGGGTTAGCTTTTGCCGAAACAGGGAATCTTCATTTACAGACTCTAAAAAATAGGCCATCTTCATTTATGAACCAGTCTATGGATAACCTAATCTCTCACAGAGATTGACGAATTTTTTCAGCTTGTCATACTAGCCCTGAGTCCTTAGGGCATGCCCAAGAGTATACCTACGAGTCTCCATGTTTCAGGCAGACAAGGTATACAATCAAAGCAAGCCTTCCAGAGCACAGGTCTATATGACAACGTTGGGTCTAAGGAAAGACACACCTAAATAATAATAGACATTACCTATTGATACTATATGTGAGATTTCCTTGTAGTGTCTCTTTGTGGGTCAATTCAGTGCGAGCTATTCTCCAATAGATCCACCCACGAGTCAGCTAAGACATCTCCATGTCTGTAGCTCACAGGACTCTACCTTGCATCTCCATGCAAGTAGCTGAGTCGTGTTAATCTTACCCGAGATTACCAATGCCCATTATCGGTATCTCTAGACTAGGAACATATTTCTGGCAATGGACGTGTGGTGTTATTGAGCCCTCGTGATCGTGATCCTTATCACAAATCCTCAATGTGACACCCGTTCCATTCCAAGGGATTTATCTAGTTACTCATATTCAATATTTGAGACATGCAATATGAAACAAGATAAATAATGTTTTTATTTATAAAATTTATTCATAACAAATAAAGAAGTACATGGGTCCATCTGACTCTTTAATCTTCTCTATGATACCTATGTACTAACATGTTATGAGTCTCATTAGTAGGTACATGGAATGCCCAAAAGAAATTCACCTTAATGCTGCAAAAAGAATTTTTTGTTTTTATGTTTTAAATGCTCGCGTAATAATCGGAAAAAGTTTATTCGCATT
Source organism: Gastrolobium bilobum (assembly GCF_033153095.1). NCBI lineage: Eukaryota > Viridiplantae > Streptophyta > Magnoliopsida > Fabales > Fabaceae > Gastrolobium > Gastrolobium bilobum. The sequence continues at coordinate 5,890 of NW_026899620.1, read as the reverse complement.
TTTATAAATGAATTGCTGTGATTGTAACTGCGCTTAATATCATATTAATGTTAACAATACCGGTACGTAACAGGCTGTTACAGGCCGGCCCACTTTAAAAAACTAGGCATAAAAGCTTATCTATTGGCCTTTTAATTTTGTATAGTAAAATAATTTATTTAGGCTAGGATATGATCAATTTAAAACGGTATAAGAATAATAATAATAAATTTTACATCAAATCATAATCGTTGATTTTCGTGTATCTATCAGTTGTGATTAATTGGGCTACAATAATTAATTAATTACTAATTTTTAATAAATCACTACCATTATATTCATAAAAATCAATGGTTAAGATTTGATGCAATACTTATTATTCTTATACAAAAGTAAGTTGATTCTGTCCCATTTATGATATATAGGATTCACTAGTCCACATCCTATACATAAGGGATCTTTGTGATCTTGTTAAAAAAATTGTTTGACAATTTTTATAATTTGAACTCTTGTTTGAAACATTGACTAACAAATGAGAAATTTAATCTTTTTTCTTTTAGTTTGGTTTGAAACTTGATAGGCCTTATAGGTTATGTTAAGCTTTTTATTTTTTAATTTTTTGATAGACCAGGTCAGGCTTGTAATGCCTAATAGGCTAACATGCAAGTGTAAGCTCTAAATATTTTACATAGAGTTAGACTACTAAGGTTAAAGATTAACCTAACCTGCCTTATATAGGGGTGGTAAACGAAGCAGGAGTCTTTGGCCCAACTCGTGAAGGCCTGAGCTTATTTTTCTAAAATTGATTGTTGTATCCAGGCTTGGACATGTATAAACGCTCATTTCATAAAAAGGTCTCAGGCTCCAATTCCAAAGTCCGGCCTTAGAGCCTCTCAGGCTGACCTAGTATTCTGATTTTTTTTTATTTCATATTTTTTATACTGCTCATAATAACCCCCTCTCTCCTCAACCTATTTTACCCAACTAGTATATTACCCGTGCGAAGCACGGGGAAAAAAGATCAAAAATTTTGTCGCCCGCCGTGGTTGGTTAATCGCACTGCAAACCTTATATTTACTAAAAAACAGTGTTGTTATTTTGTTCTATATTTCAGGTGAAAAAAACTACAGCATTGACACAGAGCTTTGCAAATATCAAAACAAACAAAAATCTGTTATTCAGAGGGATAATTAATTTTGCATACAACTACATCATAATACACCATAATACGTTATAATACACCATGTTAACATGAGAAAGGGATATATAAAAAAAAATGCGTACAAATCATTACTAACTATAACATTCATCAACAAAATCAAGGTAACAATAACACCAAGCAAATATGGATTTAAAATATCAGCTTTTACCTATAATATGAAAACGCTATTCATTCAGTGTCATTTCTTAGCAATCATTGGAGGGATGAGTTCAACACTTACTAATTATGTCATTTCTTGTGTGATTTTCGTTCCTTGTGCCTACGATACAGAAGGCAAAAACTCATTAAATAAGTAACGCTAATATGTTAACACCCAAAAGTCATAGTATCAACAAAAAAAAAGATTGGATTAAATTTTTTTAAGGACCAAAAAAATGTTGTCTGAACGGAATTTGAATGCAACTTAATCAAATAAGCATGTATAAGTCATATTTTTTGCTTACATTGCAACAAATGCATATGAACAAAATTAAAGCAACTACACTAATCTTTGAGATAGACTTTCATTTATTGCAATCAGATTTAAAAAATAATAATAAATAATTATTATTTGCAAGGATTTGTGTCGTTAGTATCTGGAATTTTACAAATTTGTATTTACAAAAATAAAAATCATATTTAGGAATTTAATTATAAAAGAAGAAGGATGAAATTTTAATTTAATTATAAAATGTGTTTGTGGGTCAGCCCTCCGGGCCGAGTCCAGTTTGCCACCTCTAACTATCAGCATGTAAAAGGTTTTTATATTGTTATAAAAAAAAAAGGTTTTTATATTTATCGACAAAAAAAAGATTTTTATAGTTGCGTCTAGGTTTTTATATTTTATCTCAGAGATAAACTTTCATTTACTACAATCAGATTTATAAAATAATAATAAATAATTATTATTTTTGCAAGATTTTGTGTCGTTAGTCTTTGAAATTTCACAAATCTATATTTACAAAAATTGAAATCAGATTTAGTAATTTAATTATAAAAGAAGAAGGATAAAATTTAGTTGAATTATAAAAATTTATTAGCGGGCCGGCCCTCCGGACCGAGCCCAGCTTTCCACCTTTAACTGTCAGCATTTTATATAAATAATTTTTTTTGCAAGGATTAGTGTCGTTAGTCTTTGAAATTTCACAAATTTGTATTTACAAAAATTGAAATCAGTTTAGTAATTTAATTATAAAAGAAGAAGGATAAAATTTCAGTTGAATTATAAAAATATATTAGCGGGCCAGCCCTCCGGGCCGAGCCCAGTTTTTCACCTCTAACTGTCAGCATTTTATATAAATAATTTTTTTTCAAGGATTAGTGTCGTTAGTCTTTGGAATTTCACAAATTTGTATTTTAAAAAATTGAAATCAAATTTAGTAATTTTTTTATAAAAGAAGAAAAATAAAATTTCAATTGATTTATAAAAATATATGGGCAGGCCGAGCCCAGTTTTTCACCTCTAACTGTCAATATTTTATTTAAATAATTACTTTTTCCAAGTATTTGTGTTAATTACACTCTTGCAATAAAAAATAAAAGTTTAATTTCTTTCTTATGTACTAAATTAAAATTTTCATTTTTATAGTTCTTAAATTTTAATAATTTTTTTTTACAGAATGACAGATGTCATTTTTTATTTAAATTTAAAATTTAAAACATTTTATATTAGTTATACATATTTTTTATAAAAAAAAATTCTATTTTAATTTATGATTTTTATATTTTTTTTAATTGTTTATACATGTATATTTAAAATTTTATGTAAAATATTTTTTTAAAAATAACATGTATATTATTTTAATTGGTTATACATGTATATTTAAAAAATTTATGTTAAAATTTTAATTTATTTTTCGTAAAGTATAAATTATGCCATTTCTTATTTTTTTTTTAAATTTTAAATAATTTTTATCGACTATAAATGGATTTTTATAATTTTAAATATTTTATTGTTTAATCTATAATTTTATATCAAATTTAAATTTATTATATATATCTTTTTTCACTTCATAAATATTAAATGCTGAACTCTTTTCCCACATATCAAGTTCACATAATTTTTCATTTAATTTATTTCCAAATTTCGAATTTATTTTACAATATAAATAATTTTGTTATTTTGCAAAAAAATTTAATGTTTTTGTTTTTTTATGCGGCATTAATAAGGCTAACTATTATCCATGCAAAAAATAGTGGGATATACAACAAAAGAAAAGTAGAGGTCTTTTTACTCATAATATACAACAAAAGAAAAGTAGTGGGACATTAAATGAGTTGTCTGCCACACAAATTGTTTTAAAAGTTTTTCCATCATTACAAAGTTAAAAATTCAAATCCAAAATTTGAATTTAAATATAAATTCAAAATTTAGAAGAGTTGAAATCCAAAATTTGAAATCAATTCAGAATTCGAATTTCAAAAGAGTGAACAATTCCAATGCAGAAAGCATTTAAAAGAGCTGAGTAATTCCAATGTACAAATCAGTGGGACATTGAATGAGTTGTCTGCCACCATAAATGATTAACTTAATTTTTCATTGATTTTTTATTTCAATTTTTAAAAGAAATTATTATTTATTTCCAAATCCTTTCCCTCCATTACAATTTGAAATTTAAAATTGAAATCCAAAATTTGAAATCAATTTAGAATTCGAATTTCAAAAGAGTGAGCAATTCTAATATAGAAAGCATTTAAAAGAGCTAAGTAATTTCAATGTACAAATAAGTGGGACATTGAATGAGTTGTCTGCCACCATAAATGACTAACTTAGTTTTCTATTGATTTTTTATTTCAATTTTTAAAAGAAATTATTATTTATTTAATTTTTTATTTCTAAATCCTTTCCCAACATTACAATTTGAAATTTAAAATTGAAATCCAAAATTTGAAATCAATTCAGATTTCGAATTTCAAAAGAGTGAGGAGATACACAAAAGAATTAGCATTAAAAATTTTGTTCCTCTATGATTTCAACTTTCAAGGAATGAGAAGAAAATCGAAATGAAGAGTAAATGCGCATTTCCCCTTTTATTTCATTTGATAGCGGCTATCTCCTAATAACTTTTAGGAAGAACACTATCTTCGTGTGTGTGTGTGTGTGTGTGCATATTCTATTAATTAATATGATAAATATTATTATTAATAAGTCAAGTTAGGCTATATACGTATACATTTGGTCTTAGCCAATTTCTCTATCGCTTTTTTATTTTTCGTATCCTCTGCAAATTTTGAGCGAAATATTTTGAATTATCTCTTCGGCTTTTGCACAATAATCCCCTATTTCTATTTTCATATTAATTGTTATCTTTTCATTGCTATCTTCATTCATTCATTAACATCATTTCCTAGGCTATGCGTGTATCGTTGTAAAAGGATGCAATTATTACAATACGCATACTTCCTTCCATGCGTTGTTTAGTGCGTGTGCTTATAATAAATAGATTATATTTTCCATAGAAATAATGGTATCGTAATCTTCACAGAATTATTACATTATCTTTTATTTTTATTTTGTAGAAAAATTAAAAGATGGCCTTTCAATTTACGATTGAGAAAATAGTGGGAGTTACTAATGCAAATTGATCATGAAAACGGTATACTTCAACAAATCTATGATTTATTACTGATATCATTATATTTTATGAGAATCTAAATAATTTTTAAGTAAATTATGCATTTTATAAATTTTTAGTCTAAATATTTATAGGCTTAATGTGTCTAAAGTGAATGTAGATAAGTTATCTACATTCGCTCCCAAAACGACGTCGTTTTGAGTTGAAAAACTAAAAAATTATAATAAAAAAGACTATTATAACCAAAAAATAAATTACAATTACAAAAATACCTTGATTTTTGCCTCAAAACGACGTCGTTTTGGACTCACTGTAGATAAGTTATCTACATTGACTGTAGAAAAAGCGAACCCATATTTATATGTGCTAATAGAGGGAAATTTTTAAAAGTAGAGAAATTATCCCATGATTATTTATAGAAGTTTCAATTCAAGGTGGCCTTCTTTTTCATCAAGCAAATGTCAAATCAGCTATGATCAAATTAAAGTGTTGCCAAGTTGGCTTTAATTATTTATTTTTTAATTTTTTTATGTTTGAATATTTTTACACTTCACTGTTATTTTTTTTCCCATTTTGCGTGGTTTAAATCACCATAAATATCAAATACAAATATTTAATGACAAATATCTTTTTGTGATGCAAGAGGTGGATGGTCATTCATTTTTTATTGATTAAATTTTAATAATTTATTTTTTACAGAATCATATATGTAAATTTTTAATATTTTATTAAAATTTAAATTTTGAATTCTTTTATATTAATTATACATATTTTTTATAAAGTAAGTTTTTTCTCTTTTAATTTAAAATTTTATATTTTTTAAATTGGTTATACATATAAATTAAAAACGTTTATATTACTTTTTTGTAAGAAAATACTCATACGAATTTTTTTTTTGAATTATGTTTTAAGTTAAATTTTTAATTTATTTTCTTTTAAAGTATAAATATGTCATTTCTTATTTTTTTCATTTAATTTCCAAATTTAAATTATTTTGTATCAACTATATTTAAATTTTTATAATTTTAAACATTTTTTTGTTTAATCTATAATTTTCTCTTTTAAATTTTAATTGTGTTTTGGTGAGAAATTGATTGATTAATAAATGGCACTTAATGGTGTGTTGTTATGTCTG
>NW_026899619.1:0-8673 GCF_033153095.1 Gastrolobium bilobum | reverse complement strand
GTGGACCTTCCAATAAGAATGCAACACTTGTATTTTTTTTTTTTTTCTTTTCTTTTCTCTCTAATAGAGAGAGAGAGAAAGAAAAAAAAAGAAATGGTACAGAAAAAATAAAGCACACAAAAAGGGGAAAAGATAGCACAAAGTGGAAAAATTTATTATGATCCCCGTATTTGTGGTCCTTCCAATAAGAATGCAACTCTTGAATTTCTTTTTTCTTTTTTTCTCTCTCCAATAGAGAGAGAAAGAAAAAGAAAAGAAAAGAAATGGTACAGAAAAAATAAAGCACACAAAAGGGGAAAAGATAGCACAATGTGGAAAAATTTATTATGATCCCCATATTTGTGGACCTTCCAATAAGAATGCAACACTTGAATTTATTTTTTTTTCTTTTTTTCTCTCACCAATACAGAGAGAAAGAAAAAAAAAGAAATGGTACAGAAAAAATAAAGCACACAAAAAGGGGAAAAGATAGCACAAAGTGGAAAAATTTATTATGATCCCCGTATTTGTGGTCCTTCCAATAAGAATGCAACACTTGTATTTATTTTTTTTTCTTTTTTTCTCTCTCCAATAGAGAGAGAAAGAAAAAAAAGAAATGGTACAGAAAAAATAAAGCACACAAGAAGGGAAAAAGATAGCACAAAGTGGAAAAATTTATTATGATCCCCGTATTTGTGGTCCTTCCAATAAGAATGCAACACTTGTATTTATTTTTTTTTTTTTTTTCTCTCTGAAAATATAGAGAGAAAGTAAATAAAAAAAAAGAAATGGTACAGAAAAAATAAAGCACACAAAAAGGGGAAAAGATAGCACAAAGTGGAAAAATTTATTATGATCCCCGTATTTGTGGTCCTTCCAATAAGAATGCAACACTTGTATTTCTTTTTTCTTTTTTTCTCTCTCCAATAGAGAGAGAAAGAAAAAGAAAAGAAATGAAATGGTACAAAAAGAATAAAGCACACAAAAGGGGAAAAGATAGCACAATGTGGAAAAATTTATTATGATCCCCGTATTTGTGGTCCTTCCAATAAGAATGCAACACTTGTATTTCTTTTTTCTTTTTTTCTCTCTCCAATAGAGAGAGAAAGAAAAAAAAAAAAGAAAAGAAATGGTACAAAAAGAATAAAGCACACAAAAGGGAAAAAGATAGCACAATGTGGAAAAATTTATTATGATCCCCATATTTGTGGACCTTCCAATAAGAATGCAACACTTGTATTTTTTTTTCTTTTTTTCTCTCTCCAATACAGAGAGAAAGAAAAAAAAAGAAATGGTACAGAAAAAATAAAGCACACAAAAGGGGAAAAGATAGCACAAAGTGGAAAAATTTATTATGATCCCCGTATTTGTGGTCCTTCCAATAAGAATGCAACACTTGTATTTATTTTTTTTTCTTTTTTCTCTCTCCAATAGAGAGAGAAAGAAAAAAAAAAGAAATGGTACAGAAAAAATAAAGCACACAAAAGGGGAAAAGATAGCACAATGTGAAAAAATTTATTATGATCCCCATATTTGTGGACCTTACAATAAGAATGCAACACTTGTATTTATTTTTTTTTCTTTTCTCTCTCAATAGAGAGAGAAAGAAAAAAAAAGAAAAGAAATGGTACGAAAAAATAAAGCACAAAAAAGGGGAAAAGATAGCACAAAGTGGAAAAATTTATTATGATCCCCGTATTTGTGGTCCTTCCAATAAGAATGCAACACTTGTATTTCTTTTTTCTTTTTTCTCTCTCCAATAGAGAGAGAAAGAAAAAAAAAGAAAAGAAATGGTACAGAAAAAATAAAGCACACAAAAGGGGAAAAGATAGCACAATGTGGAAAAATTTATTATGATCCCCATATTTGTGGACCTTCCAATAAGAATGCAACACTTGAATTTATTTTTTTTTCTTTTTTTCTCTCACCAATACAGAGAGAAAGAAAAAAAAAGAAATGGTACAGAAAAAATAAAGCACACAAAAGGGGAAAAGATAGCACAAAGTGGAAAAATTTATTATGATCCCCGTATTTGTGGTCCTTCCAATAAGAATGCAACACTTGTATTTATTTTTTTTTCTTTTTCTCTCTCAATAGAGAGAGAGAGAGAAAAAAAAAAAAAAAATGGTACAGAAAAAATAAAGCACACAAAAAGGGGAAAAGATAGCACAAAGTGGAAAAATTTATTATGATCCCCGTATTTGTGGTCCTTCCAATAAGAATGCAACACTTGTATTTCTTTTTTCTTTTTTTCTCTCTCCAATAGAGAGAGAGAGAAAAAGAAAAGAAAAGAAATGGTACAAAAAGAATAAAGCACACAAAAGGGGAAAAGATAGCACAATGTGGAAAAATTTATTATGATCCCCATATTTGTGGACCTTCCAATAAGAATGCAACACTTGTATTTTTTTTTAATTTTTAAATAAGCAATATAGAGAGAAAGAAAAAAAAAGAAATGGTACAGAAAAAATAAAGCACACAAAAAGGGGAAAAGATAGCACAAAGTGGAAAAATTTATTATGATCCCCGTATTTGTGGTCCTTCCAATAAGAATGCAACACTTGTATTTATTTTTTTTTCTTTTTTTCTCTCTCCAATAGAGAGAGAAAGAAAAAAAAAGAAATGGTACAGAAAAAATAAAGCACACAAAAGGGGAAAAGATAGCACAAAGTGGAAAAATTTATTATGATCCCCGTATTTGTGGTCCTTCCAATAAGAATGCAACACTTGTATTTATTTTTTTTTCTTTTTTTCTCTCTGCAATAGAGAGAGAAAGAAAAAAAAAGAAATGGTACAGAAAAAATAAAGCACACAAAAAGGGGAAAAGATAGCACAAAGTGGAAAAATTTATTATGATCCCCGTATTTGTGGTCCTTCCAATAAGAATGCAACACTTGTATTTCTTTTTTCTTTTTTTCTCTCTCCAATAGAGAGAGAAAGAAAAAGAAAAGAAAAGAAATGGTACAGAAAAAATAAAGCACACAAAAGGGGAAAAGATAGCACAATGTGGAAAAATTTATTATGATCCCCATATTTGTGGTCCTTCCAATAAGAATGCAACACTTGTATTTATTTTATTTTTTTTTCTTTTTTTTCTCTCTCCAATACAGAGAGAAAGAAAAAAAAAGAAATGGTACAGAAAAAATAAAGCACACAAAAAGGGGAAAAGATAGCACAAAGTGGAAAAATTTATTATGATCCCCGTATTTGTGGTCCTTCCAATAAGAATGCAACACTTGTATTTATTTTTTTTTCTTTTTTTCTCTCTCCAATAGAGAGAGAAAGAAAAAAAAAGAAATGGTACAGAAAAAATAAAGCACACAAAAAGGGGAAAAGATAGCACAAAGTGGAAAAATTTATTATGATCCCCGTATTTGTGGTCCTTCCAATAAGAATGCAACACTTGTATTTCTTTTTTCTTTGTTTCTCTCTCCAATAGAGAGAGAAAGAAAAAGAAAAGAAAAGAAATGGTACAGAAAAAATAAAGCACACAAAAGGGGAAAAGATAGCACAATGTGGAAAAATTTATTATGATCCCCATATTTGTGGTCCTTCCAATAAGAATGCAACACTTGTATTTTTTTTTCTTTTTTTCTCTCTCCAATACAGAGAGAAAGAAAAAAAAAGAAATGGTACAGAAAAAATAAAGCACACAAAAAGGGGAAAAGATAGCACAAAGTGGAAAAATTTATTATGATCCCCGTATTTGTGGTCCTTCCAATAAGAATGCAACACTTGTATTTATTTTTTTTTCTTTTTTTCTCTCTCCAATAGAGAGAGAAAGAAAAAAAAAGAAATGATACAGAAAAAATAAAGCACACAAAAGGGGAAAAGATAGCACAAAGTGGAAAAATTTATTATGATCCCCGTATTTGTGGTCCTTCCAATAAGAATGCAACACTTGTATTTATTTTTTTTTTTTTTTCTCTCTCCAATAGAGAGAGAAAGAAAAAAAAAGAAATGGTACAGAAAAAATAAAGCACACAAAAAGGGGAAAAGATAGCACAAAGTGGAAAAATTTATTATGATCCCCGTATTTGTGAATAGAGAGAGAAAGAAAAAAAAAGAAATTGTACAGAAAAAATAAAGCACACAAAAAGGGGAAAAGATAGCACAAAGTGGAAAAATTTATTATGATCCCCGTATTTGTGGTCCTTCCAATAAGAATGCAACACTTGTATTTCTTTTTTTCTTTTTTTCTCTCTCCAATAGAGAGAGAAAGAAAAAGAAAAGAAAAGAAATGGTACAAAAAGAATAAAGCACACAAAAGGGGAAAAGATAGCACAATGTGGAAAAATTTATTATGATCCCCATATTTGTGGACCTTCCAATAAGAATGCAACACTTGTATTTTTTTTTTTTTTTTTCTCTCTCCAATACAGAGAGAAAGAAAAAAAAAGAAATGGTACAGAAAAAATAAAGCACACAAAAAGGGGAAAAGATAGCACAAAGTGGAAAAATTTATTATGATCCCCGTATTTGTGGTCCTTCCAATAAGAATGCAACACTTGTATTTATTTTTTTTTTTTTTTCTCTCTCTCAATAGAGAGAGAAAGAAAAAAAAAAAAAAGAAATGGTACAGAAAAAATAAAGCACACAAGAAGGGAAAAAGATAGCACAAAGTGGAAAAATTTATTATGATCCCCGTATTTGTGGTCCTTCCAATAAGAATGCAACACTTGTATTTATTTTTTTTTTTTCTTTTTTCTCTCTGCAATAGAGAGAGAAAGAAAAAAAAAGAAATGGTACAGAAAAAATAAAGCACACAAAAAGGGGAAAAGATAGCACAAAGTGGAAAAATTTATTATGATCCCCGTATTTGTGGTCCTTCAATAAGAATGCAACACTTGTATTTATTTTTTTTTTTTTTTCTCTCTAATAGTGAGAGAAAGAAAAAAAAAAAAGAAATGGTACAATAAAGACACAAAAAGAGAGAAAAGAAAAATTTATTATGAAAATAAGAATGCAACACTTGTATTTAAAAAAAAAGAAATTGTACAGAAAAAATAAAGCACACAAAAGGGGAAAAGATAACACAATGTGGAAAAATTTATTATGATCCCCGTATTTGTGGTCCTTCCAATAAGAATGCAACACTTGTATTTCTTTTTTCTTTTTTTCTCTCTCATAGAGAGAGAAAGAAAAAAAAAGAAAAGAAATGGTACAAAAAGAATAAAGCACACAAAAGGGAAAAAGATAGCACAATGTGGAAAAATTTATTATGATCCCCATATTTGTGGACCTTCCAATAAGAATGCAACACTTGTATTTTTTTTTCTTTTTTTCTCTCTCCAACACAGAGAGAAAGAAAAAAAAAGAAATGGTACAGAAAAAATAAAGCACACAAAAAGGGAAAAGATAGCACAAAGTGGAAAAATTTATTATGATCCCCGTATTTGTGGTCCTTCCAATAAGAATGCAACACTTGTATTTATTTTTTTTTCTTTTTCTCTCTCTCCAATAGAGAGAGAAAGAAAAAAAAAAAAAGAAATGGTACAGAAAAAATAAAGCACACAAAAGGGGAAAAGATAGCACAAAGTGGAAAAATTTATTATGATCCCCGTATTTGTGGTCCTTCCAATAAGAATGCAACACTTGTATTTATTTTTTTTTCTTTTTTTCTCTCTGCAATAGAGAGAGAAAGAAAAAAAAAGAAATGGTACAGAAAAAATAAAGCACACAAAAAGGGGAAAAGATAGCACAAAGTGGAAAAATTTATTATGATCCCCGTATTTGTGGTCCTTCCAATAAGAATGCAACACTTGTATTTCTTTTTTCTTTTTCTCTCTCCAATAGAGAGAGAAAGAAAAAGAAAAGAAAAGAAATGGTACAGAAAAAATAAAGCACACAAAAGGGGAAAAGATAGCACAATGTGGAAAAATTTATTATGATCCCCATATTTGTGGACCTTCCAATAAGAATGCAACACTTGAATTTATTTTTTTTTCGTTTTTTCTCTCACCAATACAGAGAGAAAGAAAAAAAAATGGTACAGAAAAAATAAAGCACACAAAAAGGGGAAAAGATAGCACAAAGTGGAAAAATTTATTATGATCCCCGTATTTGTGGTCCTTCCAATAAGAATGCAACACTTGTATTTATTTTTTTTTCTTTTTTTCTCTCTCCAATAGAGAGAGAAAGAAAAAAAAAAATGGTACAGAAAAAATAAAGCACACAAGAAGGGAAAAAGATAGCACAAAGTGGAAAAATTTATTATGATCCCCGTATTTGTGGTCCTTCCAATAAGAATGCAACACTTGTATTTATTTTTTTTTTTTTTCTCTCTGCAATAGAGAGAGAAAGAAAAAAAAGAAATGGTACAGAAAAAATAAAGCACACAAAAAGGGGAAAAGATAGCACAAAGTGGAAAAATTTATTATGATCCCCGTATTTGTGGTCCTTCCAATAAGAATGCAACACTTGTATTTCTTTTTTCTTTTTTTCTCTCTCCAATAGAGAGAGAAAGAAAAAGAAAAGAAAAGAAATGGTACAAAAAGAATAAAGCACACAAAAGGGGAAAAGATAGCACAATGTGGAAAAATTTATTATGATCCCCATATTTGTGGACCTTCCAATAAGAATGCAACACTTGTATTTTTTTATTTTTCTTTTTTTTCTCTCTCCAATAGAGAGAGAAAGAAAAAAAAAAAAAGAAATGGTACAGAAAAAATAAAGCACACAAAAAGGGGAAAAGATAGCACAAAGTGGAAAAATTTATTATGATCCCCGTATTTGTGGTCCTTCCAATAAGAATGCAACACTTGTATTTTTTTTCTTTTTTTCTCTCTCCAATACAGAGAGAAAGAAAAAAAAAGAAATGGTACAGAAAAAATAAAGCACACAAAAAGGGAAAAGATAGCACAAAGTGGAAAAATTTATTATGATCCCCGTATTTGTGGTCCTTCCAATAAGAATGCAACACTTGTATTTATTTTTTTTCTTTTTTTCTCTCTGCAATAGAGAGAGAAAGAAAAAAAAAGAAATTGTACAGAAAAAATAAAGCACACAAAAAGGGGAAAAGATAGCACAAAGTGGAAAAATTTATTATGATCCCCGTATTTGTGGTCCTTCCAATAAGAATGCAACACTTGTATTTCTTTTTTTTCTCTCTCTCCAATAGAGAGAGAAAGAAAAAGAAAAGAAAAGAAATGGTACAGAAAAAATAAAGCACACAAAAGGGGAAAAGATAGCACAATGTGGAAAAATTTATTATGATCCCCATATTTGTGGACCTTCCAATAAGAATGCAACACTTGTATTTTTTTTTTCTTTTTTTCTCTCTCCAATACAGAGAGAAAGAAAAAAAAAAAAAGAAATGGTACAGAAAAAATAAAGCACACAAAAAGGGGAAAAGATAGCACAAAGTGGAAAAATTTATTATGATCCCCGTATTTGTGGTCCTTCCAATAAGAATGCAACACTTGTATTTATTTTTTTTTCTTTTTTTCTCTCTCCAATAGAGAGAGAAAGAAAAAAAAAGAAATGGTACAGAAAAAATAAAGCACACAAAAAGGGAAAAAGATAGCACAAAGTGGAAAAATTTATTATGATCCCCGTATTTGTGGTCCTTCCAATAAGAATGCAACACTTGTATTTATTTTTTTTTCTTTTTTTCTCTCTGCAATAGAGAGAGAAAGAAAAAAAAAGAAATGGTACAGAAAAAATAAAGCACACAAAAAGGGGAAAAGATAGCACAAAGTGGAAAAATTTATTATGATCCCCGTATTTGTGGTCCTTCCAATAAGAATGCAACACTTGTATTTCTTTTTTCTTTTTTTCTCTCTCCAATAGAGAGAGAAAGAAAAGAAAAGAAATGGTACAGAAAAAATAAAGCACACAAAAGGGGAAAAGATAGCACAATGTGGAAAAATTTATTATGATCCCCATATTTGTGGACCTTCCAATAAGAATGCAACACTTGTATTTATTTTTTTTTCTTTTTTTCTCTCTCCAATACAGAGAGAAAGAAAAAAAAAGAAATGGTACAGAAAAAATAAAGCACACAAAAAGGGGAAAAGATAGCACAAAGTGGAAAAATTTATTATGATCCCCGTATTTGTGGTCCTTCCAATAAGAATGCAACACTTGTATTTATTTTTTTTTCTTTTTTTCTCTCTCCAATAGAGAGAGAAAGAAAAAAAAAGAAATGGTACAGAAAAATAAAGCACACAAGAAGGGAAAAAGATAGCACAAAGTGGAAAAATTTATTATGATCCCCGTATTTGTGGTCCTTCCAATAAGAATGCAACACTTGTATTTATTTTTTTTTCTTTTTTTCTCTCTGCAATAGAGAGAGAAAGAAAAAAAAAGAAAATGGTACAGAAAAAATAAAGCACACAAAAAGGGGAAAAGATAGCACAAAGTGGAAAAATTTATTATGATCCCCGTATTTGTGGTCCTTCCAATAAGAATGCAACACTTGTATTTCTTTTTTCTTTTTTTCTCTCTCCAATAGAGAGAGAAAGAAAAAGAAAAGAAATGAAATGGTACAAAAAGAATAAAGCACACAAAAGGGGAAAAGATAACACAATGTGGAAAAATTTATTATGATCCCCGTATTTGTGGTCCTTCCAATAAGAATGCAACACTTGTATTTCTTTTTTCTTTTTTTCTCTCTCCAATAGAGAGAGAAAGAAAAAGAAAAGAAAAGAAATGGTACAAAAAGAATAAAGCACACAAAAGGGAAAAAGATAG
>NW_026899618.1:0-8683 GCF_033153095.1 Gastrolobium bilobum | reverse complement strand
GGGCGGGCCAACCAACGTTAAAAGCATGTTTATAGTACTCACATTTAAATACTTTAGGCATGGCCAGATTCTTTAGCTTGTGCACTCCCATATTATAAATTTAGCATGACGTATATTTAAAAATCTAAATTCTTGACATAGACTTGTTAGCCTGTTAAGCCTACAAGACGTTCAATAATTAAAGAAAATAATTAAAATAATATAATTTTATTATTCAAAACCATTAAAATAATAATTTATTTATTTAATTTAAAATAAATAATATAAAATAGGTCGGCCTATAAGTTTATAGGCCCTCTATGTAAAAGAAAGTCTATGAGATACTTTCTAAATAATTTTTTTAAGATCCGAAACTGTTCTATAATTTAATTCTTTCATTGAGTAGTTAATAATAATAATTTATTCCCCCCTCCTCTCCTTCTACGGTAGTATAGTATAGGATATAGAATCAGATATATTAATTAGCATTTTAATTAACATTTATTTATTTAGAATTAAGAAATCCCTCCCTCCTCGATGTATGTAAGTGACAAAACAAAGATGGATTGGATATTTGGATTGGATTGGGCCCAAAACAAAACAAAACAAAGATGATGCTGCTGAAAATAACACCCGACCCAAGTCCATTCATTGCATTGCTTTTACTCAGTGTAGTGTAGTGTCTGATTGTCAAGTCAAGTGTGGCCCTCTCCAATGCAAATCAATGTAATGTGCTTTGGACACTTGACCACGCGCGCGCTTTTTAGCAGGTAATCTATAATAATTTGATTTCAGCGCAAATATTATAATTTAAAGTTTTATTATAATTAATTAAAGATGGATTGGATTGGGCCAAAACAAAACTGATCAAAATAACCAACCATTGCTCTTAGTCTCTCTCACCTCTCAATGCATAATCCGAAACATGCAGATGCAGTCTCATCTCAGATCACAAATTTACAATTTACAATTTTCAAAGATTTTTCATCTAAAATTGGGCGGGATTTAATTTAATAACACTCACTCATTCCTCTCTTTCTTCTCTCTCTCTCTCTCTCTCTCTCTCTCTCTCTCTCTCTCACCAAAGAAAAACCCTAAGCCTAGCCCCCTTCTCTTCTCTTCTCTTCTCTTCAATCAAGCTCAGCTCAACTCACAATAACAATACTGTTGAAGATCTTGTTCAACAAGATAAGCTACCAACTACAAGCAGCTCCTCAACTCACAGGAAAGGAACTTTCTTTCGCCTCTGCTTTTATTTCATTTCATTTCATTTCGTTGGTTCTACCATTTATTTTAAGTGTGTTATTGCGTTTTTTTCTTTTTTCTTTTTGTTTCAGCGACCATAAAACATGTATTTTTATTTGTATTTGTAGCTCAGCTTAAAAAAGACACTGAACAGAGGCATTTCTCCTCTTGATGGCACCCGACTCTGAGCCTCTTGAGTTGAGATTCTTCTCAAAAATCTTCCTTTACTTGCTGCTGAGGATAAGGTAACTTCCGATACCATACCATACCATACCTTTATTTTTTCTTAAATCCTCATTATTAATACTGTACGTCATGTATTTGTTTGTGCTCTATAGTCTATGGTTTATTCATTGTATCTGTATTGTTACTTTTGTTTGTAGTGATAAGTTTTTTATAACTGAATGAATCTTAGAAGCTCAGTTTCAGTTCACTCAGTATTATTACTTTGCCTCTGCTTTTAAAAAGTATATAAGAGGAGCTTAATAGTTGTTTAAGTTTAGTGTGTGATTAATTTAAAGAGAAGAAAATAAATAAAAAAATGGATTTGAAAAATTTCTTAATAAGATTGAAGTTTAATTGCGCTGTTTGTGTTACTTTATTTAGGGAATAGGAGAGATGCTAGACTACTGTTCTGTTGATCGAAGATCAGAGTCAGATCCTCAGAGCACCTAATGTTGTGATTTGACAAGAGAGCTTTATTGGTTATTAATTGCGCACTTCTCCTTTTTTTTGCTTCCTTGCTTCTCTCCTGAGCTCCTACCTTTCTCTCTCTCTCTCTCTACGTGTCTCTCTCTTTCACTTTCTCAAAATCTTGGCTTCTTAGGGAATTTTGAAGCTTTTTTTGTTTCCAAAAAATGATAGTGTTATTATATTAAAACTATCTAGCTGTGCTGTGTAGCACTGTATCATTCATTCACCTATTCTGTAGTCTATAATCCTTGTATCTTTTCCCCCAAAGAGAGTCCTTGCTACTGATATCGATGTATTCTCTTGTTTACTCGTACATATATGTTTTCATTGTTTAATTTTAATTTTCACTGGCATCTAGCTTAAACGTAAAAAATGTAATTTAATTGGGCGGGATTTAATTTAATTACACTCACTCATTTTTCGTTATCTTCTCTTCCTTCTAAACAAACGATTTCGTTATCTTCTCACTTTTATTTTCACTATTGTTCTTGTTTGGTTAATAATTAGTCTGATCAACATCGACATTTTTTGTGAATGATTGAACAAGATTATTTGTAAAGACTGATGAGTCTAGTGTGGGTGGAAAATTTAGCTTTCTAAAATTTTTGTGAATGATACCGAAGTGTCAATTACTAGTATAAATGTCCATAGATTATTCAATATGTTAATTTTTTTGAGTTATATAAGAGGAGTAGATAACTCTTTGGATCATATAGCCTCAAATTATGATTGAGCAGGGTTACATAAAAGGGACAAGAGTAAAGGGGGTAAAATTGTTCTATTTACATGTTCAGCAAGTGCGTACAGTGGTACTTACATGTAATTGACCTATGAAGGAGCATTTTATAAAAGGGTATGAGACACCGTGTAGGTGTGCATTTAAAACTCAGCAATACTTGTATTTTAGGAAAAAAAGGAAAAGAAGAAAGTTCACTTCAATTATGCATGTGTACGAGGTTAGCTGTGTATACTATGTAGGCTATTTGACCATTTTTGGGCTTTATCATGTGTATTTTCAGAGATGATCTTCAAGGTAAAGTGGCTGAGATTGAAAGTGTAAATTATCTCGAATCCAGTACTTGATTCTTGAAAGGTAAGAATGATTGAAATTATTAGGTGTGGTGGGACTTATGCTATCCGCTAGGGGTTATAATAAGGCCAAGGGCCTATCAGGGGCCTTAGGCCCGGCCCGTTTCGGCTCGGCTCGTCTTTTTTTATTATTAAGCCCAGACTTATACTCATGCAAAAGCTTTTTTATTTAAAAGGCCTCAGGCTTTCATAGCCAAGCCCGGCCTTGAAGCCTTGGAGGCTGGCCCGTATACATTAAATTTATTTATTTTTTATATTTTTGTATTAATCATTTCAACATCCTTTTCTCAGTTTTCTGTCTCTGCTCTATCTCTTCTCCCCGATCTAAGTCATGTTCATCATCTATTTTTATAAGCCATGCGGATTCCACAACTTATAATGATGCTTATGGCGGCGACCGTGGAAGAAAAATTAATGTAAAATGTGGAAGAAAATTTATTGGTGGGGTTCAAATCTAGTGTAAAAAATCTAGAATATTAAGAAATGTGGAAGAAAATTTAATGTAAAAAATCTAGAATGTGGAAGAAAATTAAGGAAAAGCAACGTAAAATAAAGTAAAGGTGATGTTGTTATTTTGATTTTTTAATATTAATGTTTTTTTATTATAAAAGAAACAACTATTATTTTCTTACAAAAAAATACATATCAGTGCATGATTAATGGGCTGAATACGGCTACAAATTGGAATGTAAGGTTTTTATTTTTAATAAATAAACAGGCCACAGGCTTGAGACAGGCTTTTATTTTTTGTAAACGAACCAGGCCACAGGCTAATATTATATTCGTAACAGGTAACAGGCTAAGGCCAGTCTGACACGTTTAAATACAGGCTTGGCCCGTTAAGATCAAAGCTCGGCTCGGCTCGGCCCGTTAACACTATCACATGATCTTTCTCATTTTTGGTGTTTATTTTTCAAACGTCCTTTTATTTTTCCATTTGGATGGTTTATATTTCTATCTAAGTTTTGAATTTCGATGATGCAGATTCTGCAAAGGACAGAGATATTTTCAGAATTCACTGTCCCCATCCTTTACTTTCACCTCAACTTCATCAAGCACTTTCATAACTCAAAGCTATATGTTGAATTGCGAATTGGGTCAACCACATTCCGCTATGGTGGGATGATAGAAAATAATGACAAAGGAAAGAAGCTAGACGAAAATTGCTAATGAAATCAATAGCTAAATAAAATAAAGGAAATAATGGTGAATCTCATACCATTGAAAAGAAGCCTAAAGCTATTTTGTTGGTTATTACTCTAAAGTAGCAAATGCATAATTAATGTAACGAATTTATGTTAAAGTGAGGAATAACAAAGTGGCAATAGTTTTCCTAGTTTCTCATGTTGCAGAAGAAATTATTCCTCTTGCATACCCATTAAATATACGGGACTCATTATATTAAAGAAAAAAGATGGATGAGACATTTTTATGAGTCTGTAATAGGGGAATAGTTTCTCCGGAGAAATCAATTTCCATTCAATTATATGACAACATGGTTTATTTTATCTCATTGATTGCTTGTCTTGGAGGATTACGTAAAGATTTTTTGTTCTTTCCATTATAGTTGATTATATAGTGTAGAAGTTGGGAGAAGATGAGGATGAAGTTCATGTAGAACTTGAGAAAGGTCTTAACCAAGAGGACCGATCAACCCAAAAGCAGTCTCAGGTTGTTTGGACCGAAGAGCTACATCGGTCGGTGTTTTGTGGCCGCTGTTAATGACTTGGGTGTTGACAGTAAGTTATTCACTCTTTCTCTACAATGCAAAGTAGTTGTTATCTTAATTGTTATTAATTGCTACAATTGGTCAATCAATTGATGTTTCTGCTTTATTTTAGCAATACTTTTATTATATTTTTGTGTAGAAATAACAATCAAATCCTAATAATATTACAATGTGAAAACTAGTTCCATCACCTCTCTTTGCAAACTTTATTTCCTTAAGTGTCTTCACATCCACTGCCCAGAATCCAACCATAATTCTTCGAACATCTGTCTCAGCCCCACTTGGATATATAATTTCTGTCATAATATTGGAATCTGCACCAAAATAAAAAATGGCTTCTCCGTTGTTAATACTAGTGTGCATTTCCAAATAACAAACAAATCCACTGCCCATGTATTCCTCTATTTCAGTAATCCTTTCCTTGGAGTAAGCTAGTATACTTATTTGGCATCTCTCGAAAACTGAACAAATCAAAATTCAAATTTTCCTTAATTCGATCATGATTAATTTGGTCTCATGAGAGCTGGAAGCTGCCCAATCGGTCCCAACTGTGTCTTCCATTTGCTGCAAAAAATGGAACAATGATGCCTTTTTCCATTCGTGTGAAAACTCTGGGTTTTTTTTTTGTATTGCAAAAGTATATGCTTGCTGTATTTTTCCAATTGCTGTATTTTTTTGTTCAACATTATTTTGAATGCTTTCTCAAATACTCTTCCTAATCTGTAGTGCACTGGAGTAGATGTCATGGGATTATTGTTAATGAAGTCTGACACATTTGTATGTTCTTTTGATTGCAGAGGTTGTACCTAGAAAAATTCTTCAATTGATGAAGGCTGAGAAGCATCTTACTAGGGCGCATGTGGCCAGCCATCTGCAGGTATTTTTTTCTTTTCCTTTCTGCTTTAATTTCATAAAACCATAGTTTTTCATTTATAGAACTTTATTTGTTTTTTTAATTGCTGCAGAAATAAAGACTTCGACTGAAAAGAATCAGGTCTAAGGCAACCCAGCAAGTCAGTCCTTTTAAATATCCTCTTCATCTGGTGAGATGATTAGTCCTAGGCAAACAAGTAATATTGTGCCATTTCAGGGGTTGGCTGACCAAAGCCAGGATGGCAGTTATGCTTCACATCTTACCAATTTAAGCTCAATAGGCTCAATCTTAAATGAAGACTTGGACTTGGACTTTGATTCTGACTTTGATCTTTATGATC
Source organism: Gastrolobium bilobum (assembly GCF_033153095.1). Classification (NCBI taxonomy): domain Eukaryota; kingdom Viridiplantae; phylum Streptophyta; class Magnoliopsida; order Fabales; family Fabaceae; genus Gastrolobium; species Gastrolobium bilobum. The sequence goes on along the minus strand of NW_026899618.1, from coordinate 2,734 downwards.
CTACACAAATGATTGACTCGGATTATTACACAAATGATTGACTCGGATTATTTGTTGTCTATGTAGTTGATAACACCAATTATTTGTTGTCTATGTAGTTGTAAATGGGATTCAAATTTAATTCTTTGGCTTCCCAGATTTGTTCTCTACTGAGATTGACCTCCATTCATTCGTATTTTCTTTGAGTTTGTATAACCAACAAGTCACGTAACCATGCATTCTTTCTATTTTTATACTTTTATTTTCACTATTGTTCTTGTTTGGTTAATAATTAGTCTGATCAACATCGACATTTTTTGTGAATGATTGAAAGAGATTATTTGTAAAGACTGATGAGTCTAATGTGGATGGAAAATTTAGCTTTCTAAAATTTTTGTGAATGATACCGAAGTGTCAATTACTAGTATAAATGTCCATAGATTATTCAATATGTTAATGTTTTTGAGTTATATAAGAGGAGTAGATAACTCTTTGGATCATATAGCCTCAAATTATGATTGAGCATGGTTACATAAAAGGGACAAGAGTAAAGGGGGTAAAATTGTTCTATTTACATGTTTCAGCAAGTGCTTACAGTGGTACTTACATGTAATTGACCTATGAAAGAGCATCAACATGAATAAAACTCACGACGATTTAGTAAAAATTATCAACAAGAGTTGTTATATTTTTTGAAAAGGAGTAATTATTCTACCTAATTGATAAAAACATATATGACGTAAGAAGATGACAAATATATATGATACATGGACTTGTATAGAGATGACACTAGTCCACTACCATATTCTGAAACAGAAATGTCTTAATAATATATATATATATATATATATATATATATATATATATGAAAGGTGGAGATAATTCTAGATATTTGTGCTCGCTTATAGATCTAGATTACTGAGTAACTGTTGTTTTAAATCCATGATCTGTTTGGTGGAAAGAGAGAAAATTTATTTATTTTATCATAAGCATTTCTTCAAAATTATAAGGTTGTCTATTTATTTTTTTAGTCCTCTTTTTTAAATTTTAAAGGGAAAATATTTAGTTACAAAAAAAAAGGGAAAATATTTTTTATTTTAAAGGAAATGATTTTATATTATTCTAAATAAAATTATATCGTTTTAATATATATTTAATGATTTTTAATATTTTCTTTCCTCTGTATAATTAGAAGCAGAGAGACCTAAAATAAAAGTCATCTAATTTAAAATGACAATTAATTATTTACAAAAAAAAAATGACAATTAATTTTTCCAATTTAAAATGTGTATATTTTATAAAAGGGTATGAGACACCGTGTAGGTGTGCATTTAAAACTCAGCAATACTTGTATTTTAGGAAAAAAAGGAAAAGAAGAAAGTTCACTTCAATTATGCATGTGTACGAGGTTAGCTGTGTATACTATGTAGGCTATTTGACCATTTTTGGGCTTTATCATGTGTATTTTCAGAGATGATCTTCAAGGTAAAGTGGCTGAGATTGACAGTGTAAATTATCTCGAATCCAGTACTTGATTCTTGAAAGGTAAAAATGATTGAAATTATTAGGTGTGGTGGGACTTATGCTATCCGCTAGGGGTGATAATAAGGCCAAGGGCCTATCAGGGGCCTTAGGCCCGGCCCGTTTCGGCTCGGCTCGTCTTTTTTTATTATTAAGCCCATACTTATACTCATGCAAAAGCTTTTTTATTTAAAAGGCCTCAGGCTTTCATAGCCAAGCCCGGCCTTGAAGCCTTGGAGGCTGGCCCGTATACATTAAATTTATTTATTTTTTATATTTTTGTATTAATCATTTCAACATCCTTTTCTCAGTTTTTTGTCTCTGCTCTATCTCTTCTCCCCGATCTAAGTCATGTTCATCATCTATTTTTATAAGCCATGCGGATTCCACAACTTATAATGATGCTTATGGCGGCGACCGTGGAAGAAAAATTAATGTAAAATGTGGAAGAAAATTTATTGGTGGGGTTCAAATCTAGTGTAAAAAATCTAGAATATTAAGAAATGTGGAAGAAAATTTAATGTAAAAAATCTAGAATGTGGAAGAAAATTAAGGAAAAGCAACGTAAAATAAAGTAAAGGTGATGTTGTTATTTTGATTTTTTAATATTAATGTTTTTTTATTATAAAAGAAACAACTATTATTTTCTTACAAAAAAATACATATCAGTGCATGATTAATGGGCTGAATACGGCTACAAATTGGAATGTAAGGTTTTTATTTTTAATATATAAACAGGCCACAGGCTTGAGACAGGCTTTTATTTTTTGTAAACGAACCAGGCCACAGGCTAATATTATATTCGTAACAGGTAACAGGCTAAGGCCAGTCTGACACGTTTAAATACAGGCTTGGCCCGTTAAGATCAAAGCTCGGCTCGGCTCGGCCCGTTAACACCCCTACTATCAGCCACATGATCTTTCTCATTTTTGGTGTTTATTTTTCAAACGTCCTTTTATTTTTCCATTTGGATGGTTTATATTTCTATCTAAGTTTTGAATTTCGATGATGCAGATTCTGCAAAGGACAGAGATATTTTCAGAATTCACTGTCCCCATCCTTTACTTTCACCTCAACTTCATCAAGCACTTTCATAACTCATAGCTAAATGTTGAATTGCGAATTGGGTCAACCACATTCCGCTATGGTGGGATGATATAAAATAATTACAAAGGAAAGAAGCTAGACAAAAATTGCTAATGAAATCAACAGCTAAATAAAATAAAGGCAATAA